>NC_089803.1:47410975-47679554 GCF_029633855.1 Hoplias malabaricus | reverse complement strand
AAAAATGTCCATAAACTTTTGTCAAACTTTAAAACTGCTGTCACACGGTCAGTTTTCGAGCTAGAGACACCAGAACTCAAACGGGCAGACCCGAGGGTCCACGGTCCCAGCATGTGAAACTATGGGCCGATAGCCCACCCGCTTCATGACCTTTGACCCCGTTTTCCATTCACGGCCTACTGAGCTCCTTACAGTCCAATGTAAACTGCTGTGGGAGAGAGCTCTCTTAACATCCCACTACCGACGGCTTAGCAGTAAACTCCTTCACCATAAGCGTCGCCTAGTGACCCACGCGGGTTTACCGTATCGAGGACCTCGCTTTAAGCGGGAAAGACGCGGATCGGGGGGCGGGGGTTTAGGCGGCGCAACATCTCGCGTTTCCTCCTGGAAATGCAGACCTCTAGTGTTACGTTTGCTGCCCTTAATTCTGAGGATCGTTCGTTCTTGTCCGGTTAACTCCGCCCACAGTTTTCGAGATATCGACTCCGTTCAAAGTTTGTTTCGTAGAGCTTCCCTGTGGGATGCGGGCTTGTATACAGCTTTTGGAAAAGTTGCATAGTTTTCGCACAGTAAGCATTTGAAGTTTCATCCTTACTCCCATAGGAATGAATGGAAAAATGTCCATAAACTTTTGTCAAACTTTTAAACTGCCGTCACACGGTCAGTTTTCGAGCTAGAGACACCAGAACTCAAACGGGCAGACCCGAGGGTCCACGGTCCCACCACGTGAAATTATAGGCCGATACCCCGCCCGCTTCATGACCTTTGACCCCGTTTTCCATTCACGGCCTACAGAGCTCCATAGAGTCCAATGTAAACTGCTGTGGGAGAGTGCTCTCTTAACATCCCACTACCAACGGCTTAGCAGTAAACTCCTTCACCATAAGCGTCGCCTAGTGACCCACGCGGGTTTACCGTACCGAGGACCTCGCTTTAAGCGGGAAAGACGCGGATCGGGGGGCGGGGGTTTAGGCGGCGCAACATCTCGCGTTTCCTCCTGGAAATGCAGACCTCTAGTGTTACGTTTGCTGCCCTTCATTCTGAGGATCGTTCATTCTTGTCCGGTTAACTCCGCCCACAGTTTTCGAGATATCGACTCCGTTCAAAGTTTCATTCGTAGAGCTTCCCTGTGGGATGCGGGCTTGTATACAGCTTTTGGAAAAGTTACATAGTTTTTGCACAGTAAGCATTTGAAGTTTCATATTTTCTCCCATAGGAATGAATGGAAAAATGTCCATAAACTTTTGTCAAACTTTCAAATTGCTGTCACACGGTCATTTTTCGAGCTACAGACACCAGAATTCAAACGGTCAGACCCGAGGGTCCACGGTCCCACCACCTGAAATTATAGGCCGATAGCCCACCCGCTTCATGACCTTTGATCCCGTTTTCCATTCACGGCCTACTGAGCTCCATAGAGTCCAATGTAAACTGCTGTGGGAGACTGCTCTCTTAACATCCCACTACCAACAGTTTAGCAGTAAACTCCTTCACCATAAGCGTCGCCTAGTGACCCACGCGG
Organism: Hoplias malabaricus; assembly: GCF_029633855.1. Lineage (NCBI taxonomy): Eukaryota > Metazoa > Chordata > Actinopteri > Characiformes > Erythrinidae > Hoplias > Hoplias malabaricus. The sequence continues at coordinate 47,678,032 of NC_089803.1, read as the reverse complement.
GTTTACCGTATCGAGGACCTCGCTTTAAGCGGGAAAGACGCGGATCGGGGGACGGGGGTTTAGGCGGCGCAACATCTCGCGTTTCCTCCTGGAAATGCAGACCTCTAGTTATGTTGCGCCTGCTGCTTTAAGCAGCAGCGCGCAATATATTGTTATCCGAAAGTCATATTATTATTTTTTTTTTTATTATTCTTATTATTCCGGATTTCCTTGTCCGCCTAACTAGTCCCGCAGCTTTCGAGCTATCGACTCCGTTCCACCTGGAAATCGTGCGTCCTATAGCGACGATGTGGGCTTGTATACAGCTTTCCGATACCCGCACTCGTTCGTCCGCTACACTCGTTTATCGCTCCGTTTTTCCCCAGTCATTTCTATGGAATTAATTTTCAAAGTGCTCTAACTCGGTCATTTTTCAAGCTACGGACACGGGATTTCAGACGGTCGGACCCGGGCGTACCGGCTCCCATCACTTCCGTTTTCGGAATTTTTGCACTCATCCTTCCCTTTCTTTTCCTCCTTCAAAATCCCTCCATTCATTTCAATGGGAGGCTCTTAGAGTGGGGGTGATGTCATCCACTGTAGTTTCAGTGGCAAAAAGCCGTTTTTTCACTTTTCAGCCGAACAAATCGCCATAACTTCCTTATAGTTTCACCTAGAAACTTCATTTAAATTTTAAATGGTAGAGAAACTTGTCCTTTCTAAGACCTCTAAATTTGAACATTATTGAAAATACGGTTTTTGAGTTATGAATTTTTGTTCGGCACTAGGGACGGTTTCGGCTCCCATAGGGTTCAATGTATTTTTGGAGCAGCTCAGAGTGCGGTTTCTAAAATTTTCTCCTGTTTTTAACTCATCATAACATGCTCAATTCTCACTTAATCTGCAAATTTTTTATACCATATCGATCCCCAGACTCTCCTTGTCGCAACGGTATATACGGTTAAGTGATGTGGGGAAAACTTTCCGAGCTATAAGCATTTGTTCGGAGGGTGGGTACGCTCCCATAGGAACCCATTGAAATTATTTTTTTTCTTTTTCAATTTTCTGCCGAACATTTCACCATAACTTCCTTATACTTTCACCTACAGACTTCATTTAAATTTTAAATGGTAGAAAAATGTCCCCTTTCTCAAACTTGTAAGTTTCAGACCGTTTGATAATACCGTTCTTGAGTTATGAATTTTTGTTTGACACTTGGGAGGGTTTTCCTCCCATAGAGCTCAATGTATTTTAAGAGCGGGTCGGCACGCAGATTTTCAAAACTTTGCCTGTTTTTAACTCGTAATTACACCATCAATTCTCGCTCAAACTGAAAAAATTTTTACACCATCTCGAGCGCCAGACTCTCCTTGTCGCTACGGTATGCTTCGTTCAATTTTGGTTGGGAAAAGTTTTCGAGCTACGGGTCATTTTTTGAAGGGTCCCCCCGGTCGAAATTCATTGAATCATGAGTCTGTCAGTTGTGTTCTGTGAGCGTGCGTGTGAGAGAGACACAGAGGGGGGAGGGGGAGGGGCAGAGGCAGACACTGACGGGGAGAGAAGTGAGGGCCACAGAAATACACAGGCAGTCTGTAACACTTTAAAGGTCATTTTTAAGGGGGACGTCTTAATTATCCAGGGTTTCTTAAGGTGGAATTTTTAAAGAATGCCTCATTCACAATATACTGGCTGTCTTTTCAACATTTTAAGACGCGGATCGGGGGACGGGGGTTTAGGCGGCGCAACATCTCGCGTTTCCTCCTGGAAATGCAGACCTCTAGTGTTACGTTTGCTGCCCTTCATTCTGAGGATCGTTCATTCTTGTCCGGTTAACTCCGCCCACAGTTTTCGAGATATCGACTCCGTTCAAAGTTTGTTTCGTAGAGCTTCCCTGTGGGATGCGGGCTTGTATACAGCTTTTGGAAAAGTTACATAGTTTTTGCACAGTAAGCATTTGAAGTTTCATCTTAACTCCCATAGGAATGAATGGAAAAATGTCCATAAACTTTTGTCAAACTTTCAAACTGCTGTCACACGGTCAGTTTTCGAGCTAGAGACACCAGAACTCAAACGGGCAGACCCGAGAGTCCACGGTCCCAGCACGTGAAATTATAGGCCGATACCCCGCCCGCTTCATGACCTTTGACCCCGTTTTCCATTCACGGCCTACAGAGCTCCATAGAGTCCAATGTAAACTGCTGTGGGAGAGTGCTCTCTTAACATCCCACTACCGACAGCTTAGCAGTAAACTCCTTCACCATAAGCGTCGCCTAGTGACCCACGCGGGTTTACCGTATCGAGGGCCTCGCTTTAAGCGGGAAAGACGCGGATCGGGGGGCAGGGGTTTAGGCGGCGCAACATCTCGCGTTTCCTCCTGGAAATGCAGACCTCTAGTGTTACGTTTGCTGCCCTTCATTCTGAGGATCGTTCGTTCTTGTCCGGTTAACTCCGCCCACAGTTTTCGAGATATCGACTCCGTTCAAAGTTTCATTCGTAGAGCTTCCCTGTGGGATGCGGGCTTGTATACAGCTTTTGGAAAAGTTGCATAGTTTTAGCACAGTAAGCATTTGAAGTTTCATCTTTTGTCCCATAGGAATGAATGGAAATATGTCCATAAACTTTTGTCAAACTTTCAAACTGCTGTCACACGCTCAGTTTTCGAGCTAGAGACACCAGAATTCAAACGGGCAGACCCGAGAGTCCAAGGTCCCACCACGTGAAATTATAGGCCGATACCCCGCCCGCTTCATGACCTTTGACCCCGTTTTCCATTCACGGCCTACAGAGCTCCATAGAGTCCAATGTAAACTGCTGTGGGAGAGTGCTCTCTTAACATCCCACTACCGACAGCTTAGCAGTAAACTCCTTCACCATAAGCGTCGCCTAGTGACCCACGCGGGTTTACCGTATCGAGGACCTCGCTTTAAGCGGGAAAGACGCGGATCGGGGGGCAGGGGTTTAGGCGGCGCAACATCTCGCGTTTCCTCCTGGAAATGCAGACCTCTAGTGTTACGTTTGCTGCCCTTCATTCTGAGGATCGTTCATTCTTGTCCGGTTAACTCCGCCCACAGTTTTCGAGATATCGACTCCGTTCAAAGTTTGTCTCGTAGAGCTGCCCTGTGGGATGCGGGCTTGTATACAGCTTTTGGAAAAGTTACATAGTTTTCGCACAGTAAGCATTTGAAGTTTCATCTTTTCTCCCATAGGAATGAATGGAAAAATGTCCATAAACTTTTGTCAAACTTTAAAACTGCTGTCACACGGTCAGTTTTCGAGCTAGAGACACCAGAATTCAAACGGGCAGACCCGAGAGTCCACGGTCCCCCCACGTGAAATTATAGGCCGATACCCCGCCCGCTTCATGACCTTTGACCCCGTTTTCCATTCACGCCCTACTGAGCTCCATAGAGTCCAATGTAAACTGCTGTGGGAGAGAGCTCTCTTAACATCCCACTACCGACAGCTTAGCAGTAAACTCCTTCACCATAAGCGTCGCCTAGTGACCCACGCGGGTTTACCGTATCGAGGACCTCGCTTTAAGCGGGAAAGACGCGGATCGGGGGGCAGGGGTTTAGGCGGCGCAACATCTCGCGTTTCCTCCTGGAAATGCAGACCTCTAGTGTTACGTTTGCTGCCCTTCATTCTGAGGATCGTTCATTCTTGTCCGGTTAACTCCGCCCACAGTTTTCGAGATATCGACTCCGTTCAAAGTTTGTTTCGTAGAGCTGCCCTGTGGGATGCGGGCTTGTATACAGCTTTTGGAAAAGTTGCATAGTTTTTGCACAGGAAGCCTTTGAACTTTCATCTTTACTCCCATAGGAATGAATGGAAAAATGTCCATAAACTTTTGTCAAACTTTCAAACTGCTGTCACACGCTCAGTTTTCGAGCTAGAGACACCAGAACTCAAACGGGCAGACCCGAGGGTCCAAGGTCCCACCACGTAAAATTATAGGCCGATAGCCCACCCGCTTCATGACCTTTGACCCCGTTTTCCATTCACGGCCTACACAGCTCCATAGAGTCCAATGTAAACTGCTGTGGGACAGTGCTCTCTTAACATCCCACTACCAACAGCTTAGCAGTAAACTCCTTCACCATAAGCGTCGCCTAGTGACCCACGCTGGTTTACCGTATCGAGGACCTCGCTTTAAGCGGGAAAGACGCGGATCGGGGGGCGGGGGTTTAGGCGGCGCAACATCTCGCGTTTCCTCCTGGAAATGCAGACCTCTAGTGTTACGTTTGCTGCCCTTCATTCTGAGGATCGTTCATTCCTGTCCGGTTAACTCCGCCCACAGTTTTCGAGATATCAACTCCGTTCAAAGTTTCATTCGTAGAGCTTCCCTGTGGGATGCGGGCTTGTATACAGCTTTTGGAAAAGTTACATAGTTTTCGCACAGTAAGCATTTGAAGTTTCATCTTTACTCCCATAGGAATGAATGGAAAAATGTCCATAAACTTTTGTCAAACTTTCAAACTGCTGTCACACGGTCAGTTTTCGAGCTAGAGACACCAGAACTCAAACGGGCAGACCCGAGGGTCCACGGTCCCACCACGTGAAATTATGGGCCGATAGCCCGCCCGCTTCATGACCTTTGACCCCGTTTTCCATTCACGGCCTACAGAGCTCCATAGAGTCCAATGTAAACTGCTGTGGGAGAGAGCTCTCTTAACATCCCACTACCAACAGCTTAGCAGTAAACTCCTTCACCATAAGCGTCGCCTAGTGACCCACGCGGGTTTACCGTATCGAGGACCTCGCTTTAAGCGGGAAAGACGCGGATCGGGGGACGGGGGTTTAGGCGGCGCAACATCTCGCGTTTCCTCCTGGAAATGCAGACCTCTAGTGTTACGTTTGCTGCCCTTCATTCTGAGGATCGTTCATTCTTGTCCGGTTAACTCCGCCCACAGTTTTCGAGATATCGACTCCGTTCAAAGTTTGTTTCGTAGAGCTGCCCTGTGGGATGCGGGCTTGTATACAGCTTTTGGAAAAGTTGCATAGTTTTTGCACAGTAAGCATTTGAAGTTTCATCTTTACTCCCATAGGAATGAATGGAAAAATGTCCATAAACTTTGGTCAAACTTTAAAACTGCTGTCACACGCTCAGTTTTCGAGCTAGAGACACCAGAACTCAAACGGGCAGACCCGAGGGTCCACGGTCCCACCACGTGAAATTATGGGCCGATAGCCCACCCGCTTCATGACCTTTGACCCCGTTTTCCTTTCACGGCCTACAGAGCTCCATAGAGTCCAATGTAAACTGCTGTGGGAGAGTGCTCTCTTAACATCCCACTACCAACAGCTTAGCAGTAAACTCCTTCACCATAAGCGTCGCCTAGTGACCCACGTGGGTTTACCGTATCGAGGACCTCGTTTTAAGCGGGAAAGACGCGGATCGGGGGGCAGGGGTTTAGGCGGCGCAACATCTCGCGTTTCCTCCTGGAAATGCAGACCTCTAGTGTTACGTTTGCTGCCCTTAATTCTGAGGATCGTTTGTTCTTGTCCGGTTAACTCCGCCCACAGTTTTCGAGATATCGACTCCGTTCAAAGTTTGTTTCGTAGAGCTTCCCTGTGGGATGCGGGCTTGTATACAGCTTTTGGAAAAGTTGCATAGTTTTCGCACAGTAAGCATTTGAAGTTTCATCCTTACTCCCATAGGAATGAATGGAAAAATGTCCATAAACTTTTGTCAAACTTTTAAACTGCCGTCACACGGTCAGTTTTCGAGCTAGAGACACCAGAACTCAAACGGGCAGACCCGAGGGTCCACGGTCCCACCACGTGAAATTATAGGCCGATACCCCGCCCGCTTCATGACCTTTGACCCCGTTTTCCATTCACGGCCTACAGAGCTCCATAGAGTCCAATGTAAACTGCTGTGGGAGAGTGCTCTCTTAACATCCCACTACCAACGGCTTAGCAGTAAACTCCTTCACCATAAGCATCGCCTAGTGACCCACGCGGGTTTACCGTACCGAGGACCTCGCTTTAAGCGGGAAAGACGCGGATCGGGGGGCGGGGGTTTAGGCGGCGCAACATCTCGCGTTTCCTCCTGGAAATGCAGACCTCTAGTGTTACGTTTGCTGCCCTTCATTCTGAGGATCGTTCGTTCTTGTCCGGTTAACTCCGCCCACAGTTTTCGAGATATCGACTCCGTTCAAAGTTTGTTTCGTAGAGCTGCCCTGTGGGATGCGGGCTTGTATACAGCTTTTGGAAAAGTTGCATAGTTTTTGCACAGGAAGCCTTTGAACTTTCATCTTTACTCCCATAGGAATGAATGGAAAAATGTCCATAAACTTTTGTCAAACTTTCAAACTGCTGTCACACGCTCAGTTTTCGAGCTAGAGACACCAGAACTCAAACGGGCAGACCCGAGGGTCCAAGGTCCCACCACGTAAAATTATAGGCCGATAGCCCACCCGCTTCATGACCTTTGACCCCGTTTTCCATTCACGGCCTACACAGCTCCATAGAGTCCAATGTAAACTGCTGTGGGACAGTGCTCTCTTAACATCCCACTACCAACAGCTTAGCAGTAAACTCCTTCACCATAAGCGTCGCCTAGTGACCCACGCGGGTTTACCGTATCGAGGACCTCGCTTTAAGCGGTAAAGACGCGGATCGGGGGGCGGGGGTTTAGGCGGCGCAACATCTCGCGTTTCCTCCTGGAAATGCAGACCTCTAGTGTTACGTTTGCTGCCCTTCATTCTGAGGATCGTTCATTCTTGTCCGGTTAACTCCGCCCACAGTTTTCGAGATATCGACTCCGTTCAAAGTTTGTTTCGTAGAGCTTCCCTGTGGGATGCGGGCTTGTATACAGCTTTTGGAAAAGTTACATAGTTTTCGCACAGTAAGCGTTTGAAGTTTCACCTTTTGTCCCATAGGAATGAATGGAAAAATTTCCATAAACTTTTGTCAAACTTTAAAACTGCTGTCACACGGTCAGTTTTCGAGCTAGAGACACCAGAACTCAAACGGGCAGACCCGAGGGTCCACGGTCCCAGCACGTGAAACTATGGGCCGATAGCCCACCCGCTTCATGACCTTTGACCCCGTTTTCCATTCACGGCCTACACAGCTCCATAGAGTCCAATGTAAACTGCTGTGGGTGACTGCTCTCTTAACATCCCACTACCAACAGCTTAGCAGTAAACTCCTTCACCATAAGCGTCGCCTAGTGACCCACGCGGGTTTACCGTATCGAGGACCTCGCTTTAAGCGGGAAAGACGCGGATCGGGGGGCAGGGGTTTAGGCGGCGCAACATCTCGCGTTTCCTCCTGGAATGTTACGTTTGCTGCCCTTCATTCTGAGGATCGTTCATTCTTGTCCGGTTAACTCCGCCCACAGTTTTCGAGATATCGACTCCGTTCAAAGTTTGTTTCGTAGAGCTTCCCTGTGGGATGCGGGCTTGTATACAGCTTTTGGAAAAGTTACATAGTTTTCGCACAGTAAGCGTTTGAAGTTTCACCTTTTGTCCCATAGGAATGAATGGAAAAATTTCCATAAACTTTTGTCAAACTTTAAAACTGCTGTCACACGGTCAGTTTTCGAGCTAGAGACACCAGAACTCAAACGGGCAGACCCGAGGGTCCACGGTCCCAGCACGTGAAACTATGGGCCGATAGCCCACCCGCTTCATGACCTTTGACCCCGTTTTCCATTCACGGCCTACACAGCTCCATAGAGTCCAATGTAAACTGCTGTGGGTGACTGCTCTCTTAACATCCCACTACCAACAGCTTAGCAGTAAACTCCTTCACCATAAGCGTCGCCTAGTGACCCACGCGAGTTTACCGTATCGAGGACCTCGCTTTAAGCGGGAAAGACGCGGATCGGGGGGCAGGGGTTTAGGCGGCGCAACATCTCGCGTTTCCTCCTGGAAATGCAGACCTCTAGTTATGTTGCGCCTGCTGCTTTAAGCAGCAGCGCGCAATATATTGTTCTTCTTAAGTCATATTATTATTATTATTATTTTTATTATTATTTTTATTATTCCGCGTTTCCTTGTCCGCCTAACTAGTCCCGCAGCTTTCGAGCTATCGACTCCGTTCCACCTGGAATTCGTGCGTCCTATAGCGACGATGTGGGCTTGTATACAGCTTTCCGATACCCGCACTCGTTCGTCCGCTACACTCGTTTTTCGCTCTGTTTTTCCCCAGTCATTTCTATGGAATTAATTTTCGAACTGCTCTAACTCGGTCAATTTTCAAGCTACGGACACGAGATTTCAGACGGTCGGACCCGGGCGCACCGTGACCCGTCACTTCCGTTTTCGGACCTCTCGCACTCATCCCTCTCTTTCTATTCCTCCTTGAATATCCCTCCATTCACTTGTATGGAAGACATTTAGAGTGGGTGACATCATAGACACTCTGGGTTCACTGGCCAAAACCGTTTTTTCACTTTTCACCCGAACAATTCACCATAACGTTCTCATACTTTCACCTAAAAACTTCATTTAAATTTTAAATGATAGAGAAACTTGTCCTTTCTAGCATTTGTAAATTTTAACGTAACCGATAATACGGTTTTTGAGTTATGAATTTTTGTTCGGCACTAGGGAGGGTTTTGGCTCCCATAGAGTTCAATGTATTTTTGGAGCGGCTCAGAGTGCGGTTTCTAAATTTTTCTCCTGTTTTTAACTCGTCATAACATGGTCAATTCTCGCTCAAACTGCTAATTTTTTATACCAGCTTCTTCCTTGGACTCTCCTTGTCGCAACGGTATATGCAGTTTAGCCATTTGGGATATCTTTTCTGAGCTATAAGCATTTGTTCGGAGGGTGGGTACGCTCCCATAGGAATACATTGAAATGAATATGCCTGTCCTTTTTCGATATTCAACTTTTAGCCGAACATTTTGCCATAACTTCCTTATACTTTCACCTACAGACTTCATTTTACTTTCAAATGGTAGAGAAACTTCCCCTTTCTAAAATATGTAGATTTGAAATCATTTGAAGATACGGTTCTGGAGTTATGAAGATTTGTTTGGCAGTAGGACGTTTCGGCTCCCATAGAGTTCAATGTATTTTCAGAAAGCCAAATTTTCTCAAATTTGCCCTTTTTTAACTCATCTTTACACCATCAATTCTCGCTCAAACTGAAAAAATTTTTACACCATCTCGAGCACAAGACTCTCCTTGTCGCTACGGTATGCTTCGTTCAATTTTGGTTGGGAAAAGTTTTCGAGCTACGGGTGATTTTTTGGAGGGTGCTCCCCGGTCGAAATTCATTGAATCATGAGTCTGTCAGTTGTATTCTGTGAGCGTGCGTGTGAGAGAGACAGAGGGGGGAGGGGGAGGGGCAGAAGCAGAGACTGAGGGGAAGAGCTGTGAGGGCCACAGAAATACACAGGCAGTCTGTAACACTTTTTTGTCCATAAACTTTTGTCAAACTTTAAAACTGCTGTCACTCGCTCAGTTTTCGAGCTAGAGACACCAGAACTCAAACGGGTAGACCCGAGGGTCCACGGTCCCACCACGTAAAATTATAGGCCGATAGCCCACCCGCTTCATGACCTTTGACCCCGTTTTCCATTCACGGCCTACAGAGCTCCACAGAGTCCAATGTAAACTGCTGTGGGAGAGTGCTCTCTTAACATCCCACTACCAACAGCTTAGCAGTAAACTCCTTCACCATAAGCGTCGCCTAGTGACCCACGCGGGTTTACCGTACCGACGGCCTCTCTTTAAGCGGGAAAGACGCGGATCGGGGGACGGGGGTTTAGGCGGCGCAACATCTCGCGTTTCCTCCTGGAAATGCAGACCTCTAGTTATGTTGCGCCTGCTGCTTTAAGCAGCAGCGCGCAATATATTGTTCTTCTTAAGTCATATTATTATTATTATTCTTATTATTCCGCGTTTCCTTGTCCGCCTAACTAGTCCCGCAGCTTTCGAGCTATCGACTCCGTTCCACCTGGAAATCGTGCGTCCTATAGCGACGATGTGGGCTTGTATACAGCTTTCCGATACCCGCACTCGTTCGTCCGCTACACTCGTTTATCGCTCCGTTTTTCCCCAGTCATTTCTATGGAATTAATTTTCAAAGTGCTCTAACTCGGTCATTTTTCAAGCTACGGACACGGGATTTCAGACGGTCGGACCCGGGCGTACCGGCTCCCATCACTTCCGTTTTCGGAATTTTTGCACTCATCCTTCCCTTTCTTTTCCTCCTTCAAAATCCCTCCATTCATTTCAATGGGAGGCTCTTAGAGTGGGGGTGATGTCATCCACTGTAGTTTCAGTGGCAAAAAGCCGTTTTTTCACTTTTCAGCCGAACAAATCGCCATAACTTCCTCATAGTTTCACCTAGAAACTTCATTTAAATTTTAAATGGTAGAGAAACTTGTCCTTTCTGAGACCTCTAAATTTCAACATTATTGAAAATACGGTTTTTGAGTTATGAAGTTTTGTTCGGCACTAGGGACGGTTTCGGCTCCCATAGGGTTCAATGTATTTTTGGAGCAGCTCAGAGAGCGGTTTCTAAAATTTTCTCCTGTTTTTAACTCGTCATAACATACTCAATTCTCACTTAATCTGCAAATTTTATACCATATCGATCCCCAGACTCTCCTTGTCGCAACGGTATATACGGTTAAGTGATGTGAGGAAAACTTTCCGAGCTATAAGCATTTGTTCGGAGGGTGGGTACGCTCCCATAGGAACCCATTGAAATTATTTTTTTTCTTTTTCAATTTTCTGCCGAACATTTCACCATAACTTCCTTATACTTTCACCTACAGACTTCATTTAAATTTTAAATGGTAGAAAAATATCCCCTTTCTCAAACTTGTAAGTTTCAGACCGTTTGATAATACCGTTCTTGAGTTATGAATTTTTGTTTGACACTTGGGAGGGTTTTCCTCCCATAGAGCTCAATGTATTTTAAGAGCGGGTCGGCACGCAGATTTTCAAAACTTTGCCTGTTTTTAACTCGTAATTACACCATCAAATCTCGCTCAAAGTGCAAAAATTTTTACACCATCTCGAGCACCAGACTCTCCTTGTCGCTACGGTATGCTTCGTTCATTTTTGGACCTGGAAAAGTTTTGGAGATATTTGAGGTTTTTTGGAGGGTGCCCCACCGGTCGAAATTCATTGAATCATGAGTCTGTCAGTTGTATTCTGTGAGCGTGCGTGTGAGAGAAACAGAGGGGGGAGGGGGAGGGGCAGAGTCAGAGACTGAGGGGAAGAGCTGTGAGGGCCACAGAAATACACAGGCAGTCTGTAACACTTTAAAGGTCATTTTTAAGGGGGACGTCTTAATTATCCAGGGTTTCTTAAGGTGGAATTTTTAAAGAATACCTCATTCACAATATACTGGCTGTCTTTTCGACATTTTAAGCTTTATTTAAAGTGGTCATTTTTAAAGGTGGACGTGTCAATACAACTGTGGGTTTCTTAAGGTGGAATTTTTATTAAGGTGGTATTTAAAATGTATTGGCCATCTTTTTTTGCTTTTAAGACTCTTTTGGCCTGTGATGTGGACATTTCAATACAATTCTGGGTTTCTTAAGGTGGAATTGTTTTTAAAGGTGGAATTCAAAATGTATCGTTTTCCATTCACGGCCTACAGAGCTCCATAGAGTCCAATGTAAACTGCTGTGGGAGAGTGCTCTCTTAACATCCCACTACCGACAGCTTAGCAGTAAACTCCTTCACCATAAGCGTCGCCTAGTGACCCACGCGGGTTTACCGTATCGAGGACCTCGCTTTAAGCGGGAAAGACGCGGATCGGGGGGCAGGGGTTTAGGCGGCGCAACATCTCGCGTTTCCTCCTGGAAATGCAGACCTCTAGTGTTACGTTTGCTGCCCTTCATTCTGAGGATCGTTCATTCTTGTCCGGTTAACTCCGCCCACAGTTTTCGAGATATCGACTCCGTTCAAAGTTTGTTTCGTACAGCTTCCCTGTGGGATGCGGGCTTGTACACAGCTTTTGGAAAAGTTACATAGTTTTCGCACAGTAAGCATTTGAAGTTTCATCTTTTCTCCCATAGGAATGAATGGAAAAATGTCCATAAACTTTTGTCAAACTTTCAAACTGCTGTCACACGGTCAGTTTTCGAGCTACAGACACCAGAACTCAAACGGGCAGACCCGAGACTCCACGGTCCCACCACGTGAAACTATAGGCCGATAGCCCACCCGCTTCATGACCTTTGACCCCGTTTTCCATTCACGGCCTACACAGCTCCATAGAGTACAATGTAAACTGCTGTGGGAGAGTGCTCTCTTAACATCCCACTACCGACAGCTTAGCAGTAAACTCCTTCACCATAAGCGTCGCCTAGTGACCCACGTGGGTTTACCGTATCGAGGACCTCGCTTTAAGCGGGAAAGACGCGGATCGGGGGGCAGGGGTTTAGGCGGCGCAACATCTCGCGTTTCCTCCTGGTGTTACGTTTGCTGCCCTTCATTCTGAGGATCGTTCATTCTTGTCCGGTTAACTCCCCCACAGTTTTCGAGATATCGACTCCGTTCAAAGTTTGTTTCGTAGAGCTTCCCTGTGGGATGCGGGCTTGTATACAGCTTTTGGCAAAGTTACATAGTTTTCGCACAGTAACCATTTGAAGTTTCATCTTTACTCCCATAGGAATGAATGGAAAAATGTCCATAAACTTTTGTCAAACTTTCAAACTGCTGTCACACGGTCAGTTTTCGAGCTAGACACACCAGAACTCAAACGGGCAGACCCGAGGGTCCACGGTCCCAGCACGTGAAACTATGGGCCGATAGCCCACCCGCTTCATGACCTTTGACCCCGTTTTCCTTTCACGGCCTACAGAGCTCCATAGAGTCCAATGTAAACTGCTGTGGGAGAGTGCTCTCTTAACATCCCACTACCGACAGCTTAGCAGTAAACTCCTTCACCATAAGCGTCGCCTAGTGACCCACGCGGGTTTACCGTATCGAGGACCTCGCTTTAAGCGGGAAAGACGCGGATCGGGGGGCGGGGGTTTAGGCGGCGCAACATCTCGCGTTTCCTCCTGGAAATGCAGACCTCTATTATGTTGTGCCTGCTGCTTTAAGCAGCAGCGCGCAATATATTGTTCTTCTTAAGTCATATTATTATTATTATTATTTTTATTATTATTTTTATTATTCCGCGTTTCCTTGTCCGCCTAACTAGTCCCGCAGCTTTCGAGCTATCGACTCCGTTCCACCTGGAAATCGTGCGTCCTATAGCAACGATGTGGGCTTGTATACAGCTTTCCGATACCCGCACTCGTTCGTCCGCTACACTCGTTTTTCGCTCTGTTTTTCCCCAGTCATTTCTATGGAATTAATTTTCGAACTGCTCTAACTCGGTCAATTTTCAAGCTACGGACACGAGATTTCAGACGGTCGGACCCGGGCGCACCGTGACCCGTCACTTCCGTTTTCGGACCTCTCGCACTCATCCCTCTCTTTCTATTCCTCCTTGAATATCCCTCCATTCACTTGTATGGAAGACATTTAGAGTGGGTGACATCATAGACACTCTGGGTTCACTGGCCAAAACCGTTTTTTCACTTTTCAGCCGAACAATTCGCCATAACGTTCTCATACTTTCACCTAAAAACTTCATTTAAATTTTAAATGATAGAGAAACTTGTCCTTTCTAGCATCTGTAAATTTGAACGTAATCGATAATATGGTTTTTGAGTTATGAATTTTTGTTCGGCACTAGGGAGGGTTTTGGCTCCCATAGAGTTCAATGTATTTTTGGAGCGGCTCAGAGTGCGGTTTCTAAATTTTTCTCCTGTTTTTAACTCGTCATAACATGGTCAATTCTCGCTCAAACTGCTAATTTTTTATACCAGCTTCTTCCTTGGACTCTCCTTGTCGCAACGGTATATGCAGTTTAGCCATTTGGGATATCTTTTCTGAGCTATAAGCATTTGTTCGGAGGGTGGGTACGCTCCCATAGGAATACATTGAAATGAATATGCCTGTCCTTTTTCGATATTCAACTTTTAGCCGAACATTTTGCCATAACTTCCTTATACTTTCACCTACACACTTCATTTTACTTTCAAATGGTAGAGAAACTTCCCCTTTCTAAAATATGTAGATTTGAAATCATTTGAAGATACGGTTCTGGAGTTATGAAGATTTGTTTGGCAGTAGGACGTTTCGGCTCCCATAGAGTTCAATGTATTTTCAGAAAGCCAAATTTTCTCAAATTTGCCCTTTTTTAACTCATCTTTACACCATCAATTCTCGCTCAAACTGAAAAAATTTTTACACCATCTCGAGCACAAGACTCTCCTTGTCGCTACGGTATGCTTCGTTCAATTTTGGTTGGGAAAAGTTTTCGAGCTACGGGTGATTTTTTGGAGGGTGCTCCCCGGTCGAAATTCATTGAATCATGAGTCTGTCAGTTGTATTCTGTGAGCGTGCGTGTGAGAGAGACAGAGGGGGGAGGGGGAGGGGCAGAGGCAGAGACTGAGGGGAAGAGCTGTGAGGGCCACAGAAATACACAGGCAGTCTGTAACACTTTAAAGGTCATTTTTAAGGGGGACGTCTTAATTATCCAGGGTTTCTTAAGGTGGAATTTTTAAAGAATGCCTCATTCACAATATACTGGCTGTCTTTTCAACATTTTAAGACGCGGATCGGGGTTTCGGCGGCGCAACATCTCGCGTTTCCTCCTGGAAATGCAGACCTCTAGTGTTACGTTTGCTGCCCTTCATTCTGAGGATCGTTCATTCTTGTCCGGTTAACTCCGCCCACAGTTTTCGAGATATCGACTCCGTTCAAAGTTTCATTCGTAGAGCTTCCCTGTGGGATGCGGGCTTGTATACAGCTTTTGGAAAAGTTACATAGTTTTCGCACAGTAAGCATTTGAAGTTTCATCTTTACTCCCTTAGGAATGAATGGAAAAATGTCCATAAACTTTTGTCAAACTTTAAAACTGCTGTCACACGGTCAGTTTTCGAGCTAGACACACCAGAACTCAAACGGTCAGACCCGAGAGTCCACGGTCCCACCACCTGAAATTATAGGCCGATAGCCCACCCGCTTCATGACCTTTGACCCCGTTTTCCATTCACGGCCTACACAGCTCCATAGAGTCCAATGTAAACTGCTGTGGGAGAGTGCTCTCTTAACATCCCACTACCGACAGCTTAGCAGTAAACTCCTTCACCATAAGCGTCGCCTAGTGACCCACGCGGGTTTACCGTATCGAGGACCTCGCTTTAAGCGGGAAAGACGCGGATCGGGGGGCAGGGGTTTAGGCGGCGCAACATCTCGCGTTTCCTCCTGGAAATGCAGACCTCTAGTGTTACGTTTGCTGCCCTTCATTCTGAGGATCGTTCATTCTTGTCCGGTTAACTCCGCCCACAGTTTTCGAGATATCGACTCCGTTCAAAGTTTGTTTCGTAGAGCTTCCCTGTGGGATGCGGGCTTGTACACAGCTTTTGGAAAAGTTACATAGTTTTCGCACAGTAAGCATGTGAAGTTTCATCTTTACTCCCATAGGAATGAATGGGAAAATGTCCATAAACTTTTGTCAAACTTTCAAACTGCTGTCACACGGTCAGTTTTCGAGCTAGAGACACCAGAACTCAAACGGGCAGACCCGACGGTCCACGGTCCCACCACGTAAAATTATGGGCCGATAGCCCACCCGCTTCATGACCTTTGACCCCGGTTTCCATTCACGGCCTACAGAGCTCCATAGAGTCCAATGTAAACTGCTGTGGGAGAGTGCTCTCTTAACATCCCACTACCAACGGCTTAGCAGTAAACTCCTTCACCATATGTTACGTTTGCTGCCCTTCATTCTGAGGATCTTCATTCCTTGTCCGGTTAACTCCGCCCACAGTTTTCGAGATATCGACTCCGTTCAAAGTTTGTTTCGTAGAGCTTACCTGTGGGATGCGGGCTTGTATACAGCTTTTGGAAAAGTTGCATAGTTTTTGCACAGTAAGCATTTGAAGTTTCATCTTTACTCCCATAGGAATGAATGGGAAAATGTCCATAAACTTTTGTCAAACTTTCAAACTGCTGTCACACGCTCAGTTTTCGAGCTAGAGACACCAGAATTCAAACGGGCAGACCCGAGAGTCCACGGTCCCACCACGTGAAACTATAGGCCGATAGCCCACCCGCTTCATGACCTTTGACCCCGTTTTCCATTCACGGCCTACACAGCTCCATAGAGTCCAATGTAAACTGCTGTGGGAGAGTGCTCTCTTAACATCCCACTACCGACAGCTTAGCAGTAAACTCCTTCACCATAAGCGTCGCCTAGTGACCCACGCGGGTTTACCGTATCGAGGACCTCGCTTTAAGCGGGAAAGACGCGGATCGGGGGGCAGGGGTTTAGGCGGCGCAACATCTCGCGTTTCCTCCTGGAAATGCAGACCTCTAGTGTTACGTTTGCTGCCCTTCATTCTGAGGATCGTTCATTCTTGTCCGGTTAGCTCCGCCCACAGTTTTCGAGATATCGACTCCGTTCAAAGTTTGTTTCGTACAGCTTCCCTGTGGGATGCGGGCTTGTACACAGCTTTTGGAAAAGTTACATAGTTTTCGCACAGTAAGCATTTGAAGTTTCATCTTTACTCCCATAGGAATGAATGGAAAAATGTCCATAAACTTTTGTCAAACTTTCAAACTGCTGTCACACGGTCAGTTTTCGAGCTAGAGACACCAGAACTCAAACGGGCAGACCCGAGGGTCCACGGTCCCACCACGTAAAATTATGGGCCGATAGCCCACCCGCTTCATGACCTTTGACCCCGTTTTCCATTCACGGCCTACAGAGCTCCATAGAGTCCAATGTAAACTGCTGTGGGAGAGTGCTCTCTTAACATCCCACTACCAACGGCTTAGCAGTAAACTCCTTCACCATATGTTACGTTTGCTGCCCTTCATTCTGAGGATCTTCATTCCTTGTCCGGTTAACTCCGCCCACAGTTTTCGAGATATCGACTCCGTTCAAAGTTTGTTTTGTAGAGCTTACCTGTGGGATGCGGGCTTGTATACAGCTTTTGGAAAAGTTGCATAGTTTTTGCACAGTAAGCATTTGAAGTTTCATCTTTACTCCCATAGGAATGAATGGGAAAATGTCCATAAACTTTTGTCAAACTTTCAAACTGCTGTCACACGCTCAGTTTTCGAGCTAGAGACACCAGAATTCAAACGGGCAGACCCGAGAGTCCAAGGTCCCACCACGTGAAACTATAGGCCGATAGCCCACCCGCTTCATGACCTTTGACCCCGTTTTCCATTCACGGCCTACACAGCTCCATAGAGTCCAATGTAAACTGCTGTGGGAGAGTGCTCTCTTAACATCCCACTACCGACAGCTTAGCAGTAAACTCCTTCACCATAAGCGTCGCCTAGTGACCCACGCGGGTTTACCGTATCGAGGACCTCGCTTTAAGCGGGAAAGACGCGGATCGGGGGGCGGGGGTTTAGGCGGCGCAACATCTCGCGTTTCCTCCTGGAAATGCAGACCTCTATTATGTTGCGCCTGCTGCTTTAAGCAGCAGCGCGCAATATATTGTTCTTCTTAAGTCATATTATTATTATTATTATTTTTATTATTATTTCTATTATTCCGCGTTTCCTTGTCCGCCTAACTAGTCCCGCAGCTTTCGAGCTATCGACTCCGTTCCACCTGGAAATCGTGCGTCCTATAGCGACGATGTGGGCTTGTATACAGCTTTCCGATACCCGCACTCGTTCGTCCGCTACACTCGTTTTTCGCTCTGTTTTTCCCCAGTCATTTCTATGGAATTAATTTTCGAACTGCTCTAACTCGGTCAATTTTCAAGCTACGGACACGAGATTTCAGACGGTCGGACCCGGGCGCACCGTGACCCGTCACTTCCGTTTTCGGACCTCTCGCACTCATCCCTCTCTTTCTATTCCTCCTTGAATATCCCTCCATTCACTTGTATGGAAGACATTTAGAGTGGGTGACATCATAGACACTCTGGGTTCACTGGCCAAAACCGTTTTTTCACTTTTCAGCCGAACAATTCGCCATAACGTTCTCATACTTTCACCTAAAAACTTCATTTAAATTTTAAATGATAGAGAAACTTGTCCTTTCTAGCATCTGTAAATTTGAACGTAATCGATAATATGGTTTTTGAGTTATGAATTTTTGTTCGGCACTAGGGAGGGTTTTGGCTCCCATAGAGTTCAATGTATTTTTGGAGCGGCTCAGAGTGCGGTTTCTAAATTTTTCTCCTGTTTTTAACTCGTCATAACATGGTCAATTCTCGCTCAAACTGCTAATTTTTTATACCAGCTTCTTCCTTGGACTCTCCTTGTCGCAACGGTATATGCAGTTTAGCCATTTGGGATATCTTTTCTGAGCTATAAGCATTTGTTCGGAGGGTGGGTACGCTCCCATAGGAATACATTGAAATGAATATGCCTGTCCTTTTTCGATATTCAACTTTTAGCCGAACATTTTGCCATAACTTCCTTATACTTTCACCTACACACTTCATTTTACTTTCAAATGGTAGAGAAACTTCCCCTTTCTAAAATATGTAGATTTGAAATCATTTGAAGATACGGTTCTGGAGTTATGAAGATTTGTTTGGCAGTAGGACGTTTCGGCTCCCATAGAGTTCAATGTATTTTCAGAAAGCCAAATTTTCTCAAATTTGCCCTTTTTTAACTCATCTTTACACCATCAATTCTCGCTCAAACTGAAAAATTTTTTACACCATCTCGAGCA
Source organism: Hoplias malabaricus (assembly GCF_029633855.1). NCBI lineage: Eukaryota > Metazoa > Chordata > Actinopteri > Characiformes > Erythrinidae > Hoplias > Hoplias malabaricus. The sequence goes on along the minus strand of NC_089803.1, from coordinate 47,659,363 downwards.
CAAGACTCTCCTTGTCGCTACGGTATGCTTCGTTCAATTTTGGTTGGGAAAAGTTTTCGAGCTACAGGTGATTTTTTGGAGGGTGCTCCCCGGTCGAAATTCATTGAATCATGAGTCTGTCAGTTGTATTCTGTGAGCGTGCGTGTGAGAGAGACAGAGGGGGGAGGGGGAGGGGCAGAGGCAGAGACTGAGGGGAAGAGCTGTGAGGGCCACAGAAATACACAGGCAGTCTGTAACACTTTAAAGGTCATTTTTAAGGGGGACGTCTTAATTATCCAGGGTTTCTTAAGGTGGAATTTTTAAAGAATGCCTCATTCACAATATACCGGCTGTCTTTTCAACATTTTAAGACGCGGATCGGGGTTTCGGCGGCGCAACATCTCGCGTTTCCTCCTGGAAATGCAGACCTCTAGTGTTACGTTTGCTGCCCTTCATTCTGAGGATCGTTCATTCTTGTCCGGTTAACTCCGCCCACAGTTTTCGAGATATCGACTCCGTTCAAAGTTTCATTCGTAGAGCTTCCCTGTGGGATGCGGGCTTGTATACAGCTTTTGGAAAAGTTACATAGTTTTCGCACAGTAAGCATTTGAAGTTTCATCTTTACTCCCTTAGGAATGAATGGAAAAATGTCCATAAACTTTTGTCAAACTTTAAAACTGCTGTCACACGGTCAGTTTTCGAGCTAGACACACCAGAACTCAAACGGTCAGACCCGAGAGTCCACGGTCCCACCACCTGAAATTATAGGCCGATAGCCCACCCGCTTCATGACCTTTGACCCCGTTTTCCATTCACGGCCTACACAGCTCCATAGAGTCCAATGTAAACTGCTGTGGGAGAGTGCTCTCTTAACATCCCACTACCGACAGCTTAGCAGTAAACTCCTTCACCATAAGCGTCGCCTAGTGACCCACGCGGGTTTACCGTACCGAGGACCTCGCTTTAAGCGGGAAAGACGCGGATCGGGGGACGGGGGTTTAGGCGGCGCAACATCTCGCGTTTCCTCCTGGAAATGCAGACCTCTAGTGTTACGTTTGCTGCCCTTCATTCTGAGTATCGTTCGTTCTTGTCCGGTTAACTCCGCCCACAGTTTTCGAGATATCGACTCCGTTCAAAGTTTCATTCGTACAGCTTCCCTGTGGGATGCGGGCTTGTATACAGCTTTTGGAAAAGTTACATAGTTTTTGCACAGTAAGCATTTGAAGTTTCATCTTTACTCCCATAGGAATGAATGGAAAAATGTCCATAAACTTTTGTCAAACTTTCAAACTGCTGTCACACGGTCAGTTTTCGAGCTAGAGACACCAGAATTCAAACGGGCAGACCCGAGAGTCCAAGGTCCCACCACGTGAAATTATGGGCTGATAGCCCACCCGCTTCATGACCTTTGACCCCGTTTTCCATTCACGGCCTACACAGCTCCACATAGTCCAATGTAAACTGCTGTGGGAGAGTGCTCTCTTAACATCCCACTACCAACAGCTTAGCAGTAAACTCCTTCACCATAAGCGTCGCCTAGTGACCCACGCGGGTTTACCGTGTCGAGGACCTCGCTTTAAGCGGGAAAGACGCGGATCGGGGGGCAGGGGTTTAGGCGGCGCAACATCTCGCGTTTCCTCCTGGAAATGCAGACCTCTAGTGTTACGTTTGCTGCCCTTCATTCTGAGGATCGTTCATTCTTGTCCGGTTAACTCCGCCCACAGTTTTCGAGATATCGACTCCGTTCAAAGTTTGTTTCGTAGAGCTTCCCTGTGGGATGCGGGCTTGTATACAGCTTTTGGAAAAGTTACATAGTTTTCGCACAGTAAGCATTTGAAGTTTCATCTTAACTCCCATAGGAATGAATAGAAAAATGTCCATAAACTTTTGTCAAACTTTCAAACTGCTGTCACACGGTCAGTTTTCGAGCTAGAGACACCAGAACTCAAACGGGCAGACCCGAGAGTCCACGGTCCCACCACGTGAAATTATAGGCCGATACCCCGCCCGCTTCATGACCTTTGACCCCGTTTTCCATTCACGGCCTACAGAGCTCCATAGAGTCCAATGTAAACTGCTGTGGGAGAGTGCTCTCTTAACATCCCACTACCGACAGCTTAGCAGTAAACTCCTTCACCATAAGCGTCGCCTAGTGACCCACGCGGGTTTACCGTATCGAGGACCTCGCTTTAAGCGGGAAAGACGCGGATCGGGGGGCAGGGGTTTAGGCGGCGCAACATCTCGCGTTTCCTCCTGGAAATGCAGACCTCTAGTGTTACGTTTGCTGCCCTTCATTCTGAGGATCGTTCGTTCTTGTCCGGTTAACTCCGCCCACAGTTTTCGAGATATCGACTCCGTTCAAAGTTTCATTCGTAGAGCTTCCCTGTGGGATGCGGGCTTGTATACAGCTTTTGGAAAAGTTGCATAGTTTTAGCACAGTAAGCATTTGAAGTTTCATCTTTTGTCCCATAGGAATGAATGGAAATATGTCCATAAACTTTTGTCAAACTTTCAAACTGCTGTCACACGCTCAGTTTTCGAGCTAGAGACACCAGAATTCAAACGGGCAGACCCGAGAGTCCAAGGTCCCACCACGTGAAATTATAGGCCGATACCCCGCCCGCTTCATGACCTTTGACCCCGTTTTCCATTCACGGCCTACAGAGCTCCATAGAGTCCAATGTAAACTGCTGTGGGAGAGTGCTCTCTTAACATCCCACTACCGACAGCTTAGCAGTAAACTCCTTCACCATAAGCGTCGCCTAGTGACCCACGCGGGTTTACCGTATCGAGGACCTCGCTTTAAGCGGGAAAGACGCGGATCGGGGGGCAGGGGTTTAGGCGGCGCAACATCTCGCGTTTCCTCCTGGTGTTACGTTTGCTGCCCTTCATTCTGAGGATCGTTCATTCTTGTCCGGTTAACTCCGCCCACAGTTTTCGAGATATCGACTCCGTTCAAAGTTTCATTCGTAGAGCTTCCCTGTGGGATGCGGGCTTGTATACAGCTTTTGGAAAAGTTGCATAGTTTTAGCACAGTAAGCATTTGAAATTTCATCTTTTCTCCCATAGGAATGAATGGAAAAATGTCCATAAACTTTTGTCAAACTTTCAAACTGCTGTCACACGCTCAGTTTTCGAGCTAGAGACACCAGAACTCAAACGGGCAGACCCGAGAGTCCAAGGTCCCACCACGTGAAATTATGGGCCGATAACCCACCCGCTTCATGACCTTTGACCCCGTTTTCCATTCACGGCCTACACAGCTCCACATAGTCCAATGTAAACTGCTGTGGGACAGTGCTCTCTTAACATCCCACTACCAACAGCTTAGCAGTAAACTCCTTCACCATAAGCGTCGCCTAGTGACCCACGCGGGTTTACCGTGTCGAGGACCTCGCTTTAAGCGGGAAAGACGCGGATCGGGGGGCAGGGGTTTAGGCGGCGCAACATCTCGCGTTTCCTCCTGGTGTTACGTTTGCTGCCCTTCATTCTGAGGATCGTTCATTCTTGTCCGGTTAACTCCGCCCACAGTTTTCGAGATATCGACTCCGTTCAAAGTTTGTTTCGTAGAGCTGCCCTGTGGGATGCGGGCTTGTATACAGCTTTTGGAAAAGTTGCATAGTTTTTGCACAGGAAGCCTTTGAACTTTCATCTTTACTCCCATAGGAATGAATGGAAAAATGTCCATAAACTTTTGTCAAACTTTCAAACTGCTGTCACACGCTCAGTTTTCGAGCTAGAGACACCAGAACTCAAACGGGCAGACCCGAGGGTCCAAGGTCCCACCACGTAAAATTATAGGCCGATAGCCCACCCGCTTCATGACCTTTGACCCCGTTTTCCATTCACGGCCTACACAGCTCCATAGAGTCCAATGTGAACTGCTGTGGGACAGTGCTCTCTTAACATCCCACTACCAACAGCTTAGCAGTAAACTCCTTCACCATAAGCGTCGCCTAGTGACCCACGCGGGTTTACCGTATCGAGGACCTCGCTTTAAGCGGGAAAGACGCGGATCGGGGGACGGGGGTTTAGGCGGCGCAACATCTCGCGTTTCCTCCTGGAAATGCAGACCTCTAGTGTTACGTTTGCTGCCCTTCATTCTGAGTATCGTTCGTTCTTGTCCGGTTAACTCCGCCCACAGTTTTCGAGATATCGACTCCGTTCAAAGTTTCATTCGTACAGCTTCCCTGTGGGATGCGGGCTTGTATACAGCTTTTGGAAAAGTTACATAGTTTTTGCACAGTAAGCATTTGAAGTTTCATCTTTACTCCCATAGGAATGAATGGAAAAATGTCCATAAACTTTTGTCAAACTTTCAAACTGCTGTCACACGGTCAGTTTTCGAGCTAGAGACACCAGAATTCAAACGGGCAGACCCGAGAGTCCAAGGTCCCACCACGTGAAATTATGGGCTGATAGCCCACCCGCTTCATGACCTTTGACCCCGTTTTCCATTCACGGCCTACACAGCTCCATAGAGTCCAATGTAAACTGCTGTGGGAGAGTGCTCTCTTAACATCCCACTACCAACAGCTTAGCAGTAAACTCCTTCACCATAAGCGTCGCCTAGTGACCCACGCGGGTTTACCGTGTCGAGGACCTCGCTTTAAGCGGGAAAGACGCGGATCGGGGGGCAGGGGTTTAGGCGGCGCAACATCTCGCGTTTCCTCCTGGAAATGCAGACCTCTAGTGTTACGTTTGCTGCCCTTCATTCTGAGGATCGTTCATTCTTGTCCGGTTAACTCCGCCCACAGTTTTCGAGATATCGACTCCGTTCAAAGTTTGTTTCGTAGAGCTTCCCTGTGGGATGCGGGCTTGTATACAGCTTTTGGAAAAGTTACATAGTTTTCGCACAGTAAGCATTTGAAGTTTCATCTTAACTCCCATAGGAATGAATAGAAAAATGTCCATAAACTTTTGTCAAACTTTCAAACTGCTGTCACACGGTCAGTTTTCGAGCTAGAGACACCAGAACTCAAACGGGCAGACCCGAGAGTCCACGGTCCCACCACGTGAAATTATAGGCCGATACCCCGCCCGCTTCATGACCTTTGACCCCGTTTTCCATTCACGGCCTACAGAGCTCCATAGAGTCCAATGTAAACTGCTGTGGGAGAGTGCTCTCTTAACATCCCACTACCGACAGCTTAGCAGTAAACTCCTTCACCATAAGCGTCGCCTAGTGACCCACGCGGGTTTACCGTATCGAGGACCTCGCTTTAAGCGGGAAAGACGCGGATCGGGGGGCAGGGGTTTAGGCGGCGCAACATCTCGCGTTTCCTCCTGGAAATGCAGACCTCTAGTGTTACGTTTGCTGCCCTTCATTCTGAGGATCGTTCGTTCTTGTCCGGTTAACTCCGCCCACAGTTTTCGAGATATCGACTCCGTTCAAAGTTTCATTCGTAGAGCTTCCCTGTGGGATGCGGGCTTGTATACAGCTTTTGGAAAAGTTGCATAGTTTTAGCACAGTAAGCATTTGAAGTTTCATCTTTTGTCCCATAGGAATGAATGGAAATATGTCCATAAACTTTTGTCAAACTTTCAAACTGCTGTCACACGCTCAGTTTTCGAGCTAGAGACACCAGAATTCAAACGGGCAGACCCGAGAGTCCAAGGTCCCACCACGTGAAATTATAGGCCGATACCCCGCCCGCTTCATGACCTTTGACCCCGTTTTCCATTCACGGCCTACAGAGCTCCATAGAGTCCAATGTAAACTGCTGTGGGAGAGTGCTCTCTTAACATCCCACTACCGACAGCTTAGCAGTAAACTCCTTCACCATAAGCGTCGCCTAGTGACCCACGCGGGTTTACCGTATCGAGGACCTCGCTTTAAGCGGGAAAGACGCGGATCGGGGGGCAGGGGTTTAGGCGGCGCAACATCTCGCGTTTCCTCCTGGTGTTACGTTTGCTGCCCTTCATTCTGAGGATCGTTCATTCTTGTCCGGTTAACTCCGCCCACAGTTTTCGAGATATCGACTCCGTTCAAAGTTTCATTCGTAGAGCTTCCCTGTGGGATGCGGGCTTGTATACAGCTTTTGGAAAAGTTGCATAGTTTTAGCACAGTAAGCATTTGAAATTTCATCTTTTCTCCCATAGGAATGAATGGAAAAATGTCCATAAACTTTTGTCAAACTTTCAAACTGCTGTCACACGCTCAGTTTTCGAGCTAGAGACACCAGAACTCAAACGGGCAGACCCGAGAGTCCAAGGTCCCACCACGTGAAATTATGGGCCGATAACCCACCCGCTTCATGACCTTTGACCCCGTTTTCCATTCACGGCCTACACAGCTCCACATAGTCCAATGTAAACTGCTGTGGGACAGTGCTCTCTTAACATCCCACTACCAACAGCTTAGCAGTAAACTCCTTCACCATAAGCGTCGCCTAGTGACCCACGCGGGTTTACCGTGTCGAGGACCTCGCTTTAAGCGGGAAAGACGCGGATCGGGGGGCAGGGGTTTAGGCGGCGCAACATCTCGCGTTTCCTCCTGGTGTTACGTTTGCTGCCCTTCATTCTGAGGATCGTTCATTCTTGTCCGGTTAACTCCGCCCACAGTTTTCGAGATATCGACTCCGTTCAAAGTTTGTTTCGTAGAGCTGCCCTGTGGGATGCGGGCTTGTATACAGCTTTTGGAAAAGTTGCATAGTTTTTGCACAGGAAGCCTTTGAACTTTCATCTTTACTCCCATAGGAATGAATGGAAAAATGTCCATAAACTTTTGTCAAACTTTCAAACTGCTGTCACACGCTCAGTTTTCGAGCTAGAGACACCAGAACTCAAACGGGCAGACCCGAGGGTCCAAGGTCCCACCACGTAAAATTATAGGCCGATAGCCCACCCGCTTCATGACCTTTGACCCCGTTTTCCATTCACGGCCTACACAGCTCCATAGAGTCCAATGTGAACTGCTGTGGGACAGTGCTCTCTTAACATCCCACTACCAACAGCTTAGCAGTAAACTCCTTCACCATAAGCGTCGCCTAGTGACCCACGCGGGTTTACCGTATCGAGGACCTCGCTTTAAGCGGGAAAGACGCGGATCGGGGGACGGGGTTTAGGCGGCGCAACATCTCGCGTTTCCTCCTGGAAATGCAGACCTCTAGTGTTACGTTTGCTGCCCTTCATTCTGAGGATCGTTCGTTTTTGTCCGGTTAACTCCGCCCACAGTTTTCGAGATATCGACTCCGTTCAAAGTTTGTTTCGTAGAGCTTCCCTGTGGGATGCGGGCTTGTATACAGCTTTTGGAAAAGTTACATAGTTTTCGCACAGTAACCATTTGAAGTTTCATCTTTACTCCCATAGGAATGAATGGAAAAATGTCCATAAACTTTTGTCAAACTTTCAAAGTGCTGTCACACGGTCAGTTTTCGAGCTACAGACACCAGAATTCAAACGGGTAGACCCGAGGGTCCACGGTCCCACCACGTAAAATTATGGGCCGATAGCCCGCCCGCTTCATGACCTTTGACCCCGTTTTCCTTTCACGGCCTACACAGCTCCATAGAGTCCAATGTAAACTGCTGTGGGAGAGTGCTCTCTTAACATCCCACTACCGACAGCTTAGCAGTAAACTCCTTCACCATAAGCGTCGCCTAGTGACCCACGCGGGTTTACCGTATCGAGGACCTCGCTTTAAGCGGGAAAGACGCGGATCGGGGGACGGGGGTTTAGGCGGCGCAACATCTCGCGTTTCCTCCTGGAAATGCAGACCTCTAGTGTTACGTTTGCTGCCCTTCATTCTGAGGATCGTTCATTCTTGTCCGGTTAACTCCTCCCACAGTTTTCGAGATATCGACTCCATTCAAATTTTCATTCGTAGAGCTTCCCTGTGGGATGCGGGCTTGTATACAGCTTTTGCAAAAGTTACATAGTTTTAGCACAGTAAGCATTTGAAGTTTCAACTTTTCTCCCATAGGAATGAATGGAAAAATGTCCATAAACTTTTGTCAAACTTTAAAACTGCTCTCACACGCTCAGTTTTGGAGCTAGAGACACCAGAATTCAAACGGGCAGACCCGAGAGTCCACGGTCCCACCACGTGAAATTAAGGGCCAATAGCCCACCCGCTTCATGACCTTTGACCCCGTTTTCCATTCACGGCCTACAGAGCTCCATAGAGTCCAATGTAAACTGCTGTGGGAGAGTGCTCTCTTAACATCCCACTACCGACAGCTTAGCAGTAAACTCCTTCACCATAAGCGTCGCCTAGTGACCCACGCGGGTTTACCGTATCGAGGACCTCGCTTTAAGCGGGAAAGACGCGGATCGGGGGGCAGGGGTTTAGGCGGCGCAACATCTCGCGTTTCCTCCTGGAAATGCAGACCTCTAGTGTTACGTTTGCTGCCCTTCATTCTGAGGATCGTTCGTTCTTGTCCGGTTAACTCCGCCCACAGTTTTCGAGATATCGACTCCGTTCAAAGTTTGTTTCGTAGAGCTGCCCTGTGGGATGCGGGCTTGTATACAGCTTTTGGAAAAGTTGCATAGTTTTTGCACAGTAAGCATTTGAAGTTTCATCTTTTCTCCCATAGGAATGAATGGAAAAATGTCCATAAACTTTTGTCAAACTTTCAAACTGCTGTCACACGCTCAGTTTTCGAGCTAGAGACACCAGAATTCAAACGGGCAGACCCGAGAGTCCACGGTCCCGCCACGTGAAATTATGGGCCGATAGCCCACCCGCTTCATGACCTTTGACCCCGTTTTCCATTCACGGCCTACAGAGCTCCATAGAGTCCAATGTAAACTGCTGTGGGAGAGTGCTCTCTTAACATCCCACTACCGACAGCTTAGCAGTAAACTCCTTCAGCATAAGCGTCGCCTAGTGACCCACGCGGGTTTACCGTATCGAGGACCTCGCTTTAAGCGGGAAAGACGCGGATCGGGGGACGGGGGTTTAGGCGGCGCAACATCTCGCGTTTCCTCCTGGAAATGCAGACCTCTAGTTATGTTGCGCAAGCTGCTTCAGCAGCGCGCAATATATTGTTATCCGAAAGTCATATTATTATTATTCTTCTTCTTATTATTCCACGTTTCCTTGTCCGCCTAACTAGTCCCGCAGCTTTCGAGCTATCGACTCCGTTCCACCTGGAAATCGTGCGTCCTATAGCGACGATGTGGGCTTGTATACAGCTTTCCGATACCCGCACTCGTTCGTCCGCTACACTCGTTTATCGCTCCGTTTTTCCCCAGTCATTTCTATGGAATTAATTTGCAAAGTGCTCTAACTCGGTCATTTTTCAAGCTACGGACACGGGATTTCAGACGGTCGGACCCGGGCGTACCGGCTCCCATCACTTCCGTTTTCGGAATTTTTGCACTCATCCTTCCCTTTCTATCACTCCTTCAAAATCCCTCCATTCATTTCAATGGGAGGCTCTTAGAGTGGGTGACATCATACACTGTAGATTCCTTCTCAGAAAACGGGTTTTTCACTTTTCAGCCGAACAAATCGCCATAACTTCCTCATACTTTCACCTAGAAACTTCATTTAAATTTTAAATGGTAGAGAAACTTGTCCTTTCTAAGACCTCTAAATTTGAACATTATTGAAAATACGGTTTTTGAGTTATGAATTTTTGTTCGGCACTAGGGACGGTTTCGGCTCCCATAGGGTTCAATGTATTTTTGGAGCAGCTCAGAGTGCGGTTTCTAAAAATTTCTCCTGTTTTTAACTCGTCATAACATGCTCAATTCTCACTTAATATGCAAAATTTTTATACCATATCGATCCCCAGACTCTCCTTGTCGCAACGGTATATACGGTTAAGTGATGTGGGGAAAACTTTCCGAGCTATAAGCATTTGTTCGGAGGGTGGGTACGCTCCCATAGGAACCCATTGAAATTATTTTTTGTCTTTTTCAATTTTCTGCCGAACATTTCACCATAACTTCCTTATACTTTCACCTACAGACTTCATTTAAACTTTAAATGGTAGAGAAATTTCCCCTTTCTCACACTTGTAAGTTTCAGACCGTTTGAGAATACCGTTCTTGAGTTATGAATTTTTGTTTGACACTTGGGAGGGTTTTCCTCCCATAGAGCTCAATGTATTTTAAGAGCGGGTCGGCACGCAGATTTTCAAAACTTTGCCTGTTTTTAACTCGTAATTACACCATCAAATCTCGCTCAAAGTGCAAAAATTTTTACACCATCTCGAGCACCAGACTCTCCTTGTCGCTACGGTATGCTTCGTTCAATTTTGGTTGGGAAAAGTTTTCGAGCTACGGGTGATTTTTTGGAGGGTGCTCCCCGGTCGAAATTCATTGAATCGTGAGTTTGTCAGTTGTATTCTGTGAGCGTGCGTGTGAGAGAGACAGAGAGGGGGGAGGGGGAGGGGCAGAGGCAGACACTGACGGGGAGAGCTGTGAGGGCCACAGAAATACACAGGCAGTCTGTAACACTTTAAAGGTCATTTTTAAGGGGGACGTCTTAATTATCCAGGGTTTCTTAAGGTGGAATTTTTAAAAAAGACCTCATTCACAATATACTGGCTGTCTTTTCAACATTTTAAGACGCGGATCGGGGGACGGGGGTTTAGGCGGCGCAACATCTCGCGTTTCCTCCTGGTGTTACGTTTGCTGCCCTTCATTCTGAGGATCGTTCGTTCTTGTCCGGTTAACTCCGCCCACAGTTTTCGAGATATCGACTCCGTTCAAAGTTTCATTCGTACAGCTTCCCTGTGGGATGCGGGCTTGTATACAGCTTTTGGAAAAGTTACATAGTTTTAGCACAGTAAGCATTTGAAGTTTCAACTTTTCTCCCATAGGAATGAATGGAAAAATGTCCATAAACTTTTGTCAAACATTCAAAGTGCTGTCACACGGTCAGTTTTCGAGCTAGAGACACCAGAACTCAAACGGGCAGACCCGAGAGTCCACGGTCCCACCACGTGAAATTATGGGCCGATAGCCCACCCGCTTCATGACCTTTGACCCCGTTTTCCTTTCACGGCCTACAGAGCTCCATAGAGTCCAATGTAAACTGCTGTGGGAGAGTGCTCTCTTAACATCCCACTACCAACAGCTTAGCAGTAAACTCCTTCACCATAAGCGTCGCCTAGTGACCCACGTGGGTTTACCGTATCGAGGACCTCGTTTTAAGCGGGAAAGACGCGGATCGGGGGGCAGGGGTTTAGGCGGCGCAACATCTCGCGTTTCCTCCTGGAAATGCAGACCTCTAGTGTTACGTTTGCTGCCCTTCATTCTGAGGATCGTTCATTCTTGTCCGGTTAACTCCGCCCACAGTTTTCGAGATATCGACTCCGTTCAAAGTTTCATTCGTAGAGCTTCCCTGTGGGATGCGGGCTTGTATACAGCTTTTGGAAAAGTTACATAGTTTTAGCACAGGAAGCATTTGAAATTTCATCTTTACTCCCATAGGAATGAATGGAAAAATGTCCATAAACTTTTGTCAAACTTTAAAACTGCTGTCACACGGTCAGTTTTCGAGCTAGAGACACCAGAACTCAAACGGGCAGACCCGAGGGTCCACGGTCCCACCACGTAAAATTATGGGCCGATAGCCCACCCGCTTCATGACCTTTGACCCCGTTTTCGTTTCACGGCCTACAGAGCTCCATAGAGTCCAATGTAAACTGCTGTGGGAGAGTGCTCTCTTAACATCCCACTACCGACGGCTTAGCAGTAAACTCCTTCACCATAAGCGTCGCCTAGTGACCCACGCGGGTTTACCGTATCGAGGACCTCGCTTTAAGCGGGAAAGACGCGGATCGGGGGACGGGGGTTTAGGCGGCGCAACATCTCGCGTTTCCTCCTGGAAATGCAGACCTCTAGTGTTACGTTTGCTGCCCTTCATTCTGAGGATTGTTCGTTCTTGTCCGGTTAACTCCGCCCACAGTTTTCGAGATATCGACTCCGTTCAAAGTTTGTTTCGTAGAGCTGCCCTGTGGGATGCGGGCTTGTATACAGCTTTTGGAAAAGTTACATAGTTTTCGCACAGTAAGCATTTGAACTTTCATCTTTACTCCCTCAGGAATGAATGGAAAAATGTCCATAAACTTTTGTCAAACTTTCAAACTGCTGTCACACGGTCAGTTTTCCAGCTAGAGACACCAGAACTCAAACGGGCAGACCCGAGGGTCCACGGTCCCAGCACGTGAAACTATGGGCCGATAGCCCACCCGCTTCATGACCTTTGACCCCGTTTTCCATTCACGGCCTACAGAGCTCCATAGAGTCCAATGTAAACTGCTGTGGGAGAGTGCTCTCTTAACATCCCACTACCGACAGCTTAGCAGTAAACTCCTTCACCATAAGCGTCGCCTAGTGACCCACGCGGGTTTACCGTATCGAGGACCTCGCTTTAAGCGTGAAAGACGCGGATCGGGGGGCGGGGGTTTAGGCGGCGCAACATCTCGCGTTTCCTCCTGGAAATGCAGACCTCTAGTGTTACGTTTGCTGCCCTTCATTCTGAGGATCGTTCATTCTTGTCCGGTTAACTCCGCCCACAGTTTTCGAGATATCGACTCCGTTCAAAGTTTCATTCGTAGAGCTTCCCTGTGGGATGCGGGCTTGTATACAGCTTTTGGAATAGTTACATAGTTTTTGCACAGTAAGCATTTGAAGTTTCGTGTTTTCTCCCATGGGAATGAATGGAGAAATGTCCATAAACTTTTGTCAAACTTTAAAACTGCTGTCACACGGTCAGTTTTCGAGCTAGAGACACCAGAACTCAAACGGGCAGACCCGAGGGTCCACGGTCCCAGCACGTGAAACTATGGGCCGATAGCCCACCCGCTTCATGACCTTTGACCCCGTTTTCCATTCACGGCCTACAGAGCTCCATAGAGTCCAATGTAAACTGCTGTGGGAGAGTGCTCTCTTAACATCCCACTACCGACAGCTTAGCAGTAAACTCCTTCACCATAAGCGTCGCCTAGTGACCCACGCGGGTTTACCGTATCGAGGACCTCGCTTTAAGCGTGAAAGACGCGGATCGGGGGGCGGGGGTTTAGGCGGCGCAACATCTCGCGTTTCCTCCTGGAAATGCAGACCTCTAGTTATGTTGCGCCTGCTGCTTTAAGCAGCGGCGCAATATATTGTTCTTCTTAAGTCATATTATTATTATTATTATTTTTATTATTATTTTTATTATTCCGCGTTTCCTTGTCCGCTTAACTAGTCCCTCAGCTTTCGAGCTATCGACTCCGTTCCACCTGGAAATCGTGCGTCCTATAGCGACGATGTGTGCTTGTATACAGCTTTCCGATACCCGCACTCGTTCGTCCGCTACACTCGTTTTTCGCTCTGTTTTTCCCCAGTCATTTCTATGGAATTAATTTTCGAACTGCTCTAACTCGGTCAATTTTCAAGCTACGGACACGAGATTTCAGACGGTCGGACCCGGGCGCACCGGGACCCGTCACTTCCGTTTTCGGACCTCTCGCACTCATCCTTCTCTTTCTATCTCTCCTTGAATATCCCTCCATTCACTTGTATGGAAGACATTTAGAGTGGGTGACGTCATAGACACTCTGGGTTCACTGGCCAAAAACGTTTTTTCACTTTTCAGCCGAACAAATCGCCATAACGTCCTCATACTTTCACCTAGAAACTTCATTTAAATTTTAAATGGTAGATAAACTTGTCCTTTCTAGCATCTGTAAATTTGAACATAATCGAAAATACGGTTTTTGAGTTATGAATTTTTGTTCGGCACTAGGGAGGGTTTTGGCTCCCATAGAGTTCAATGTATTTTTGGAGCGGCTCAGAGTGCGGTTTCTAAATTTTTCTCCTGTTTTTAACTCGTCATAACACGGTCAATTCTCGCTCAAACTGCTAATTTTTTATACCAGCTTCTTCCTTGGACTCTCCTTGTCGCAACGGTATATGCAGTTTAGCCATTTGGGATATCTTTTCTGAGCTATAAGCATTTGTTCGGAGGGTGGGTACGCTCCCATAGGAATACATTGAAATGAATATGCCTGTCCTTTTTCGATATTCAACTTTTAGCCGAACATTTTGCCATAACTTCCTTATACTTTCACCTACAGACTTCATTTTACTTTCAAATGGTAGAGAAACTTCCCCTTTCTAAAATATGTAGATTTGAAATCATTTGAAGATACGGTTCTGGAGTTATGAAGATTTGTTTGGCAGTAGGACGTTTCGGCTCCCATAGAGTTCAATGTATTTTCAGAAAGCCAAATTTTCTCAAATTTGCCCTTTTTTAACTCATTTTTACACCATCAATTCTCGCTCAAACTGAAAAAATTTTTACACCATCTCGAGCGCCAGACTCTCCTTGTCGCTACGGTATGCTTCGTTCAATTTTGGTTGGGAAAAGTTTTCGAGCTACGGGTCATTTTTTGAAGGGTCCCCCCGGTCGAAATTCATTGAATCCTGAGTCTGTCAGTTGTGTTCTGTGAGCGTGCGTGTGAGAGAGACAGAGGGGGGAGGGGGAGGGGCAGAGGCAGACACTGACGGGGAGAGGTGTGAGGGCCACAGAAATACACAGGCAGTCTGTAACACTTTAAAGGTCATTTTTAAGGGGGACGTCTTAATTATCCAGGGTTTCTTAAGGTGGAATTTTTAAAGAATGCCTCATTCACAATACACTGGCTGTCTTTTCAATATTTTAAGCTTTATTTCAACTGGTCATTTTTAAAGTTGGACATGTCAATACAACTGTGGGTTTCTTAAGGTGGAATTTTTATTAAGGTGGTATTTAAATTGTAATGGCCATCTTTTTTTGCTTTTAAGACTCTTTTGGCCTGTGATGTGGACATTTCAATACAATTCTGGGTTTCTTAAGGTGGAATTGTTTTTAAAGGTGGAATTCAAAATGTATCGTTTTCTATTCACGCCCTACTGAGCTCCATAGAGTCCAATGTAAACTCCTGTGGGAGAGTGCTCTCTTAACATCCCACTACCGACAGCTTAGCAGTAAACTCCTTCACCATAAGCGTCGCCTAGTGACCCACGCGGGTTTACCGTATCGAGGACCTCGCTTTAAGCGGGAAAGACGCGGATCGGGGGACGGGGGTTTAGGCGGCGCAACATCTCGCGTTTCCTCCTGGAAATGCAGACCTCTAGTTATGTTGCGCCTGCTGCTTTAAGCAGCAGCGCGCAATATATTGTTCTTCTTAAGTCATATTATTATGTTGCGCAAGCTGCTTCAGCAGCGCACAATATATTGTTATCCGAAAGTCATATTATTATTATTCTTCTTCTTATTATTCCACGTTTCCTTGTCCGCCTAACTAGTCCCGCAGCTTTCGAGCTATCGACTCCGTTCCACCTGGAAATCGTGCGTCCTATAGCGACGATGTGGGCTTGTATACAGCTTTCCGATACCCGCACTCGTTCGTCCGCTACACTCGTTTATCGCTCCGTTTTTCCCCAGTCATTTCTATGGAATTAATTTTCAAAGTGCTCTAACTCGGTCATTTTTCAAGCTACGGACACGGGATTTCAGACGGTCGGACCCGGGCGTACCGGCTCCCATCACTTCCGTTTTCGGAATTTTTGCACTCATCCTTCCCTTTCTATCACTCCTTCAAAATCCCTCCATTCATTTCAATGGGAGGCTCTTAGAGTGGGTGACATCATACACTGTAGATTCCTTCTCAGAAAACGGGTTTTTCACTTTTCAGCCGAACAAATCGCCATAACTTCCTCATACTTTCACCTAGAAACTTCATTTAAATTTAAAATGGTAGAGAAACTTGTCCTTTCTAAGACCTCTAAATTTGAACATTATTGAAAATACGGTTTTTGAGTTATGAATTTTTGTTCGGCACTAGGGACGGTTTCGGCTCCCATAGGGTTCAATGTATTTTTGGAGCAGCTCAGAGTGCGGTTTCTAAAAATTTCTCCTGTTTTTAACTCGTCATAACATGCTCAATTCTCACTTAATATGCAAAATTTTTATACCATATCGATCCCCAGACTCTCCTTGTCGCAACGGTATATACGGTTAAGTGATGTGGGGAAAACTTTCCGAGCTATAAGCATTTGTTCGGAGGGTGGGTACGCTCCCATAGGAACCCATTGAAATTATTTTTTGTCTTTTTCAATTTTCTGCCGAACATTTCACCATAACTTCCTTATACTTTCACCTACAGACTTCATTTAAACTTTAAATGGTAGAGAAATTTCCTCTTTCTCACACTTGTAAGTTTCAGACCGTTTGAGAATACCTTTCTTGAGTTATGAATTTTTGTTTGACACTTGGGAGGGTTTTCCTCCCATAGAGCTCAATGTATTTTAAGAGCGGGTCGGCACGCAGATTTTCAAAACTTTGCCTGTTTTTAACTCGTAATTACACCATCAAATCTCGCTCAAAGTGCAAAAATTTTTACACCATCTCGAGCACCAGACTCTCCTTGTCGCTACGGTATGCTTCGTTCAATTTTGGTTTGGAAAAGTTTTCGAGCTACGGGTGATTTTTTGGAGGGTGCTCCCCGGTCGAAATTCATTGAATCGTGAGTTTGTCAGTTGTATTCTGTGAGCGTGCGTGTGAGAGAGACAGAGAGGGGGGAGGGGGAGGGGCAGAGGCAGACACTGACGGGGAGAGCTGTGAGGGCCACAGAAATACACAGGCAGTCTGTAACACTTTAAAGGTCATTTTTAAGGGGGACGTCTTAATTATCCAGGGTTTCTTAAGGTGGAATTTTTAAAAAAGACCTCATTCACAATATACTGGCTGTCTTTTCAACATTTTAAGACGCGGATCGGGGGACGGGGGTTTAGGCGGCGCAACATCTCGCGTTTCCTCCTGGTGTTACGTTTGCTGCCCTTCATTCTGAGGATCGTTCATTCTTGTCCGGTTAACTCCGCCCACAGTTTTCGAGATATCGACTCCCTTCAAAGTTTGTTTCGTAGAGCTGCCCTGTGGGATGCGGGCTTGTATACAGCTTTTGGAAAAGTTACATAGTTTTCGCACAGTAAGCATTTGAACTTTCATCTTTACTCCCATAGGAATGAATGGAAAAATGTCCATAAACTTTTGTCAAACTTTCAAACTGCTGTCACACGGTCAGTTTTCGAGCTAGACACATCAGAACTCAAACGGGCAGACCCGAGAGTCCACGGTCCCACCATGTGAAATTATGGGCCGATAGCCCACCCGCTTCATGACCTTTGACCCCATTTTCCATTCACGGCCTACAGAGCTCCATAGAGTCCAATGTAAACTGCTGTGGGAGAGAGCTCTCTTAACATCCCACTACCGACAGCTTAGCAGTAAACTCCTTCACCATAAGCGTTGCCTAGTGACCCACGCGGGTTTACCGTATCGAGGACATCGCTTTAAGCGGTAAAGACGCGGATCGGGGGACGGGGGTTTAGGCGGCGCAACATCTCGCGTTTCCTCCTGGAAATGCAGACCTCTAGTGTTACGTTTGCTGCCCTTCATTCTGAGGATCTTCATTCTTGTCCGGTTAACTCCACCCACAGTTTTCGAGATATCGACCCCGTTCAAAGTTTGTTTCGTAGAGCTTCCTTGTGGGATGCGGGCTTGTATACAGCTTTTGGAAAAGTTACATAGATTTCGCACAGTAAGCATTTGAAGTTTCATCTTTACTCCCATAGGAATGAATGGAAAAATGTCCATAAACTTTTGTCAAACTTTCAAACTGCTGTCACACGGTCAGTTTTCGAGCTAGAGACACCAGAACTCAAACGGGCAGACCCGAGGGTCCACGGTCCCACCACGTGAAACTATGGGCCGATAGCCCACCCGCTTCATGACCTTTGACCCCGTTTTCCTTTCACGGCCTACAGAGCTCCATAGAGTCCAATGTAAACTGCTGTGGGAGAGTGCTCTCTTAACATCCCACTACCGACAGCTTAGCAGTAAACTCCTTCACCATAAGCGTCGCCTAGTGACCCACGCGGGTTTACCGTATCGAGGGCCTCGCTTTAAGCGGGAAAGACGCGGATCGGGGGGCAGGGGTTTAGGCGGCGCAACATCTCGCGTTTCCTCCTGGAAATGCAGACCTCTAGTGTTACGTTTGCTGCCCTTCATTCTGAGGATCGTTCATTCTTGTCCGGTTAACTCCGCCCACAGTTTTCGAGATATCGACTCCGTTCAAAATTTGTTTCGTAGAGCTTCCCTGTGGGATGCGGGCTTGTATACAGCTTTTGGAAAAGTTGCATAGTTTTCGCACAGTAAGCATTTGAAGTTTCATCTTTACTCCCATAGGAATGAATGGAAACATGTCCATAAACTTTTGTCAAACTTTCAAACTGCTGTCACACGGTCAGTTTTCGAGCTAGAGACACCAGAATTCAAACGGGTAGACCCGAGGGTCCACGGTCCCGCCACCTGAAATTATAGGCCGATACCCCACCCGCTTCATGACCTTTGACCCCGTTTTCCATTCATGACCTACAGAGCTCCATAGAGTCCAATGTAAACTGCTGTGGGAGAGTGCTCTCTTAACATCCCACTACCAACAGCTTAGCAGTAAACTCCTTCACCATAAGCGTCGCCTAGTGACCCACGCGGTTTTACCGTATCGAGGACCTCGCTTTAAGCGGGAAAGACGCGGATCGGGGGGCAGGGATTTAGGCGGCGCAACATCTCGCGTTTCCTCCTGGAAATGCAGACCTCTAGTGTTACGTTTGCTGCCCTTCATTCTGAGGATCGTTCATTCTTGTCCGGTTAACTCCGCCCACAGTTTTCGAGATATAGACTCCGTTCAAAGTTTGTCTCGTAGAGCTGCCCTGTGGGATGCGGGCTTGTATACAGCTTCTGGAAAAGTTACATAGTTTTCGCACAGTAAGCATTTGAAGTTTCATCTTTTCTCCCATAGGAATGAATGGAAAAATGTCCATAAACCTTTGTCAAACTTCAAAACTGCTGTCACACGGTCAGTTTTCGAGCTAGAGACACCAGAATTCAAACGGGCAGACCCGAGAGTCCACGGTCCCACCACGTGAATTTATGGGCCGATAGCCCACCCGCTTCATGACCTTTGACCCCGTTTTCCTTTCACGGCCTACAGAGCTCCATAGAGTCCAATGTAAACTGCTGTGGGAGAGTGCTCCCTTAACATCCCACTACCGACAGCTTAGCAGTAAACTCCTTCACCATAAGCGTCGCCTAGTGACCCACGCGGGCTTACCGTATCGAGGACCTCGCTTTAAGCGGGAAAGACGCGGATCGGGGGGCGGGGGTTTAGGCGGCGCAACATCTCGCGTTTCCTCCTGGAAATGCAGACCTCTAGTGTTACGTTTGCTGCCCTTCATTCTGAGGATCGTTCATTCTTGTCCGGTTAACTCCGCCCACAGTTTTCGAGATATCGACTCCGTTCAAAGTTTCATTCGTAGAGCTTCCCTGTGGGATGCGGGCTTGTATACAGCTTTTGGAAATGTTACATAGTTTTCGCACAGTAACCATTTGAAGTTTCATCTTTTCTCCCATAGGAATGAATGGAAAAATGTCCATAAACTTTTGTCAAACATTCAAACTGCTGTCACACGGTCAGTTTTCGAGCTAGAGACACCAGAATTCAAACGGGCAGACCCGAGAGTCCACGGTCCCACCACGTGAAATTATGCGCCGATAGCCCACCCGCTTCATTACCTTTGACCCCGTTTTCCATTCACGGCCTACAGAGCTCCACAGAGTCCAATGTAAACTGCTGTGGGAGAGAGCTCTCTTAACATCCCACTACCAACAGCTTAGCAGTAAACTCCTTCACCATAAGCGTCGCCTAGTGACCCACGCGGGTTTACCGTACCGACGGCCTCTCTTTAAGCGGGAAAGACGCGGATCGGGGGACGGGGGTTTAGGCGGCGCAACATCTCGCGTTTCCTCCTGGAAATGCAGACCTCTAGTGTTACGTTTGCTGCCCTTCATTCTGAGGATCGTTCGTTCTTGTCCGGTTAACTCCGCCCACAGTTTTCGAGATATCGACTCCGTTCAAAGTTTGTTTCGTAGAGCTGCCCTGTGGGATGCGGGCTTGTATACAGCTTCTGGAAAAGTTACATAGTTTTCGCACAGTAAGCATTTGAAGTTTCATCTTTTCTCCCATAGGAATGAATGGAAAAATGTCCATAAACTTTTGTCAAACTTTAAAACTGCTGTCACACGGTCAGTTTTCGAGCTAGAGACACCAGAATTCAAACGGGCAGACCCGAGAGTCCACGGTCCCACCACGTGAATTTATGGGCCGATAGCCCACCCGCTTCATGACCTTTGACCCCGTTTTCCTTTCACGGCCTACAGAGCTCCATAGAGTCCAATGTAAACTGCTGTGGGAGAGTGCTCCCTTAACATCCCACTACCGACAGCTTAGCAGTAAACTCCTTCACCATAAGCGTCGCCTAGTGACCCACGCGGGCTTACCGTATCGAGGACCTCGCTTTAAGCGGGAAAGACGCGGATCGGGGGGCGGGGGTTTAGGCGGCGCAACATCTCGCGTTTCCTCCTGGAAATGCAGACCTCTAGTGTTACGTTTGCTGCCCTTCATTCTGAGGATCGTTCATTCTTGTCCGGTTAACTCCGCCCACAGTTTTCGAGATATCGACTCCGTTCAAAGTTTCATTCGTAGAGCTTCCCTGTGGGATGCGGGCTTGTATACAGCTTTTGGAAATGTTACATAGTTTTCGCACAGTAACCATTTGAAGTTTCATCTTTTCTCCCATAGGAATGAATGGAAAAATGTCCATAAACTTTTGTCAAACATTCAAACTGCTGTCACACGGTCAGTTTTCGAGCTAGAGACACCAGAATTCAAACGGGCAGACCCGAGAGTCCACGGTCCCACCACGTGAAATTATGCGCCGATAGCCCACCCGCTTCATTACCTTTGACCCCGTTTTCCATTCACGGCCTACAGAGCTCCACAGAGTCCAATGTAAACTGCTGTGGGAGAGAGCTCTCTTAACATCCCACTACCAACAGCTTAGCAGTAAACTCCTTCACCATAAGCGTCGCCTAGTGACCCACGCGGGTTTACCGTACCGACGGCCTCTCTTTAAGCGGGAAAGACGCGGATCGGGGGACGGGGGTTTAGGCGGCGCAACATCTCGCGTTTCCTCCTGGAAATGCAGACCTCTAGTGTTACGTTTGCTGCCCTTCATTCTGAGGATCGTTCATTCTTGTCCGGTTAACTCCGCCCACAGTTTTCGAGATATCGACTCCGTTCAAAGTTTGTTTCGTACAGCTTCCCTGTGGGATGCGGGCTTGTACACAGCTTTTGGAAAAGTTACATAGTTTTCGCACAGTAAGCATTTGAAGTTTCATCTTTACTCCCATAGGAATGAATGGAAAAATGTCCATAAACTTTTGTCAAACTTTCAAACTGCTGTCACACGGTCAGTTTTCGAGCTAGAGACACCAGAACTCAAACGGGCAGACCCGAGGGTCCACGGTCCCACCACGTAAAATTATGGGCCGATAGCCCACCCGCTTCATGACCTTTGACCCCGTTTTCCATTCACGGCCTACAGAGCTCCATAGAGTCCAATGTAAACTGCTGTGGGAGAGTGCTCTCTTAACATCCCACTACCAACGGCTTAGCAGTAAACTCCTTCACCATAAGCGTCGCCTAGTGACCCACGCGGGTTTACCGTATCGAGGACCTCGCTTTAAGCGGGAAAGACGCGGATCGGGGGGCGGGGGTTTAGGCGGCGCAACATCTCGCGTTTCCTCCTGGAAATGCAGACCTCTAGTTATGTTGCGCCTGCTACTTTAAGCAGCGGCGCAATATATTGTTATCCGTAAGTCATATTATTATTATTTTTATTATTATTTTTATTATTCCGCGTTTCCTTGTCCGCTTAACTAGTCCCGCAGCTTTCGAGCTATCGACTCCGTTCCACCTGGAAATCGTGCGTCCTATAGCGACGATGTGGGCTTGTATACAGCTTTCCGATACCCGCACTCGTTCGTCCGCTACACTCGTTTTTCGCTCTGTTTTTCCCCAGTCATTTCTATGGAATTAATTTTCAAAGTGCTCTAACTCGGTCATTTTTCAAGCTACGGACACGGGATTTCAGACGGTCGGACCCGGGCGTACCGGCTCCCATCACTTCCGTTTTCGGAATTTTTGCACTCATCCTTCCCTTTCTTTTCCTCCTTCAAAATCCCTCCATTCATTTCACTCTTAGAGTGGGGGTGATGTCATCCACTGTAGTTTCAGTGGCAAAAAGCCGTTTTTTCACTTTTCAGCCGAACAAATCGCCATAACTTCCTCATAGTTTCATCTAGAAACTTCATTTAAATTTTAAATGGTAGAGAAACTTGTCCTTTCTGAGACCTCTAAATTTGAACATTATTGAAAATACGGTTTTTGAGTTATGAATTTTTGTTCGGCACTAGGGACGGTTTCGGCTCCCATAGGGTTCAATGTATTTTTGGAGCAGCTCAGAGTGCGGTTTCTAAAATTTTCTCCTGTTTTTAACTCGTCATAACATGCTCAATTCTCACTTAATCTGCAAATTTTTTATACCATATCGATCCCCAGACTCTCCTTGTCGCAACGGTATATACGGTTAAGTGATGTGAGGAAAACTTTCCGAGCTATAAGCATTTGTTCGGAGGGTGGGTACGCTCCCATAGGAACCCATTGAAATTATTTTTTTTCTTTTTCAATTTTCTGCCGAACATTTCACCATAACTTCCTTATACTTTCACCTACAGACTTCATTTAAATTTTAAATGGTAGAGAAATTTCCCCTTTCTCAAACTTGTAAGTTTCAGACCGTTTGAGAATACCGTTCTTGAGTTATGAATTTTTGTTTGACACTTGGGAGGGTTTTCCTCCCATAGAGCTCAATGTATTTTAAGAGCGGGTCGGCACGCAGATTTTCAAAACTTTGCCTGTTTTTAACTCGTAATTACACCATCAAATCTCGCTCAAAGTGCAAAAATTTTTACACCATCTCGAGCACAAGACTCTCCTTGTCGCTACGGTATGCTTTGTTCATTTTTGGTTGGGAAAAGTTTTCGAGCTACGGGTGATTTTTTGGAGGGTGCTCCCCGGTCGAAATTCATTGAATCATGAGTCTGTCAGTTGTATTCTGTGAGCATGCGTGTGAGAGAGACAGAGGGGGGAGGGGGAGGGGCAGAGGCAGAGACTGAGGGGAAGAGCTGTGAGGGCCACAGAAATACACAGGCAGTCTGTAACACTTTAAAGGTCATTTTTAAGGGGGACGTCTTAATTATCCAGGGTTTCTTAAGGTGGAATTTTTAAAGAATACCTCATTCACAATATACTGGCTGTCTTTTCGACATTTTAAGCTTTATTTAAAGTGGTCATTTTTAAAGGTGGACGTGTCAATACAACTGTGGGTTTCTTAAGGTGGAATTTTTATTAAGGTGGTATTTAAAATGTATTGGCCATCTTTTTTTGCTTTTAAGACTCTTTTGGCCTGTGATGTGGACATTTCAATACAATTCTGGGTTTCTTAAGGTGGAATTGTTTTTAAAGGTGGAATTCAAAATGTATCGTTTTCCATTCACGGCCTACAGAGCTCCATAGAGTCCAATGTAAACTGCTGTGGGAGAGTGCTCTCTTAACATCCCACTACCGACAGCTTAGCAGTAAACTCCTTCACCATAAGCGTCGCCTAGTGACCCACGCGGGTTTACCGTATCGAGGACCTCGCTTTAAGCGGGAAAGACGCGGATCGGGGGGCAGGGGTTTAGGCGGCGCAACATCTCGCGTTTCCTCCTGGAAATGCAGACCTCTAGTGTTACGTTTGCTGCCCTTCATTCTGAGGATCGTTCATTCTTGTCCGGTTAACTCCGCCCACAGTTTTCGAGATATCGACTCCGTTCAAAGTTTCATTTGTAGAGCTTCCCTGTGGGATGCGGGCTTGTATACAGCTTTTGGAAAAGTTACATAGTTTTCGCACAGGAAGCATTTGAAGTTTCATCTTTACTCCCATAGGAATGAATGGAAAAATGTCCATAAACTTTTGTCAATTTTTAAAACTGCTGTCACACGGTCAGTTTTCGAGCAAGAGACACCAGAACTCAAACGGGCAGACCCGAGAGTCCAAGGTCCCACCACGTGAAATTATGGGCCGATAGCCCACCCGCTTCATGACCTTTGACCCCGTTTTCCATTCACGGCCTACACAGCTCCACATAGTCCAATGTAAACTGCTGTGGGACAGTGCTCTCTTAACATCCCACTACCAACAGCTTAGCAGTAAACTCCTTCACCATAAGCGTCGCCTAGTGACCCACGTGGGTTTACCGTGTCGAGGACCTCGCTTTAAGCGGGAAAGACGCGGATCGGGGGGCAGGGGTTTAGGCGGCGCAACATCTCGCGTTTCCTCCTGGAAATGCAGACCTCTAGTGTTACGTTTGCTGCCCTTCATTCTGAGGATCGTTCATTCTTGTCCGGTTAACTCCGCCCACAGTTTTCGAGATATCGACTCCGTTCAAAGTTTGTTTCATAGAGCTTCCCTGTGGGATGCGGGCTTGTATACAGCTTTTGGAAAAGTTACATAGTTTTTGCACAGTAAGCATTTGAAGTTTCATCTTTACTCTCATAGAAATGAATGGAAAAATGTCCATAAACTTTTGTCAAACTTTCAAACTGCTGTCACACGCTCAGTTTTCGAGCTACAGACACCAGAATTCAAACGGGCAGACCCGAGAGTCCACGGTCCCGCCACGTGAAATTATAGGCCGATACCCCGCCCGCTTCATGACCTTTGACCCCGTTTTCCATTCACGGCCTACACAGCTCCATAGAGTCCAATGTAAACTGCTGTGGGACAGTGCTCTCTTAACATCCCACTACCGACAGCTTAGCAGTAAACTCCTTCACCATAAGCGTCGCCTAGTGACCCACGCGGGTTTACCGTATCGAGGACCTCGCTTTAAGCGGTAAAGACGCGGATCGGGGGGCGGGGGTTTAGGCGGCGCAACATCTCGCGTTTCCTCCTGGAAATGCAGACCTCTAGTGTTACGTTTGCTGCCCTTCATTCTGAGGATCGTTCGTTCTTGTCCGGTTAACTCCGCCCACAGTTTTCGAGATATCGACTCCGTTCAAAGTTTCATTCGTAGAGCTTCCCTGTGGGATGCGGGCTTGTATACAGCTTTTGGAAAAGTTGCATAGTTTTAGCACAGTAAGCATTTGAAGTTTCATCTTTTGTCCCATAGGAATGAATGGAAATATGTCCATAAACTTTTGTCAAACTTTCAAACTGCTGTCACACGCTCAGTTTTCGAGCTAGAGACACCAGAATTCAAACGGGCAGACCCGAGAGTCCAAGGTCCCACCACGTGAAATTATAGGCCGATACCCCGCCCGCTTCATGACCTTTGACCCCGTTTTCCATTCACGGCCTACAGAGCTCCATAGAGTCCAATGTAAACTGCTGTGGGAGAGTGCTCTCTTAACATCCCACTACCGACAGCTTAGCAGTAAACTCCTTCACCATAAGCGTCGCCTAGTGACCCACGCGGGTTTACCGTATCGAGGACCTCCCTTTAAGCGGGAAAGACGCGGATCGGGGGACGGGGGTTTAGGCGGCGCAACATCTCGCGTTTCCTCCTGGAAATGCAGACCTCTAGTGTTACGTTTGCTGCCCTTCATTCTGAGGATCGTTCATTCTTGTCCGGTTAACTCCGCCCACAGTTTTCGAGATATCGACTCCGTTCAAAGTTTGTTTCGTACAGCTTCCCTGTGGGATGCGGGCTTGTACACAGCTTTTGGAAAAGTTACATAGTTTTCGCACAGTAAGCATTTGAAGTTTCATCTTTACTCCCATAGGAATGAATGGAAAAATGTCCATAAACTTTTGTCAAACTTTCAAACTGCTGTCACACGGTCAGTTTTCGAGCTAGAGACACCAGAACTCAAACGGGCAGACCCGAGGGTCCACGGTCCCACCACGTAAAATTATGGGCCGATAGCCCACCCGCTTCATGACCTTTGACCCCGTTTTCCATTCACGGCCTACAGAGCTCCATAGAGTCCAATGTAAACTGCTGTGGGAGAGTGCTCTCTTAACATCCCACTACCAACGGCTTAGCAGTAAACTCCTTCACCATAAGCGTCGCCTAGTGACCCACGCGGGTTTACCGTATCGAGGACCTCGCTTTAAGCGGGAAAGACGCGGATCGGGGGGCGGGGGTTTAGGCGGCGCAACATCTCGCGTTTCCTCCTGGAAATGCAGACCTCTAGTGTTACGTTTGCTGCCCTTCATTCTGAGGATCGTTCATTCTTGTCCGGTTAACTCCGCCCACAGTTTTCGAGATATCGACTCCGTTCAAAGTTTCATTTGTAGAGCTTCCCTGTGGGATGCGGGCTTGTATACAGCTTTTGGAAAAGTTACATAGTTTTCGCACAGGAAGCATTTGAAGTTTCATCTTTACTCCCATAGGAATGAATGGAAAAATGTCCATAAACTTTTGTCAATTTTTTAAACTGCTGTCACACGGTCAGTTTTCGAGCTAGAGACACCAGAACTCAAACGGGCAGACCCGAGACTCCAAGGTCCCACCACGTGAAATTATGGGCCGATAGCCCACCCGCTTCATGACCTTTGACCCCGTTTTCCATTCACGGCCTACACAGCTCCACATAGTCCAATGTAAACTGCTGTGGGACAGTGCTCTCTTAACATCCCACTACCAACAGCTTAGCAGTAAACTCCTTCACCATAAGCGTCGCCTAGTGACCCACGCGGGTTTACCGTGTCGAGGACCTCGCTTTAAGCGGGAAAGACGCGGATCGGGGGGCAGGGGTTTAGGCGGCGCAACATCTCGCGTTTCCTCCTGGAAATGCAGACCTCTAGTGTTACGTTTGCTGCCCTTCATTCTGAGGATCGTTCATTCTTGTCCGGTTAACTCCGCCCACAGTTTTCGAGATATCGACTCCGTTCAAAGTTTGTTTCGTAGAGCTTCCCTGTGGGATGCGGGCTTGTATACAGCTTTTGGAAAAGTTACATAGTTTTTGCACAGTAAGCATTTGAAGTTTCATCTTTACTCTCATAGAAATGAATGGAAAAATGTCCATAAACTTTTGTCAAACTTTCAAACTGCTGTCACACGCTCAGTTTTCGAGCTACAGACACCAGAATTCAAACGGGCAGACCCGAGAGTCCACGGTCCCGCCACGTGAAATTATAGGCCGATACCCCGCCCGCTTCATGACCTTTGACCCCGTTTTCCATTCACGGCCTACACAGCTCCATAGAGTCCAATGTAAACTGCTGTGGGACAGTGCTCTCTTAACATCCCACTACCGACAGCTTAGCAGTAAACTCCTTCACCATAAGCGTCGCCTAGTGACCCACGCGGGTTTACCGTATCGAGGACCTCGCTTTAAGCGGTAAAGACGCGGATCGGGGGGCGGGGGTTTAGGCGGCGCAACATCTCGCGTTTCCTCCTGGAAATGCAGACCTCTAGTGTTACGTTTGCTGCCCTTCATTCTGAGGATCGTTCGTTCTTGTCCGGTTAACTCCGCCCACAGTTTTCGAGATATCGACTCCGTTCAAAGTTTCATTCGTAGAGCTTCCCTGTGGGATGCGGGCTTGTATACAGCTTTTGGAAAAGTTGCATAGTTTTAGCACAGTAAGCATTTGAAGTTTCATCTTTTGTCCCATAGGAATGAATGGAAATATGTCCATAAACTTTTGTCAAACTTTCAAACTGCTGTCACACGCTCAGTTTTCGAGCTAGAGACACCAGAATTCAAACGGGCAGACCCGAGAGTCCAAGGTCCCACCACGTGAAATTATAGGCCGATACCCCGCCCGCTTCATGACCTTTGACCCCGTTTTCCATTCACGGCCTACAGAGCTCCATAGAGTCCAATGTAAACTGCTGTGGGAGAGTGCTCTCTTAACATCCCACTACCGACAGCTTAGCAGTAAACTCCTTCACCATAAGCGTCGCCTAGTGACCCACGCGGGTTTACCGTATCGAGGACCTCCCTTTAAGCGGGAAAGACGCGGATCGGGGGACGGGGGTTTAGGCGGCGCAACATCTCGCGTTTCCTCCTGGAAATGCAGACCTCTAGTGTTACGTTTGCTGCCCTTCATTCTGAGGATCGTTCGTTCTTGTCCGGTTAACTCCGCCCACAGTTTTCGAGATATCGACTCCGTTCAAAGTTTGTTTCGTAGAGCTGCCCTGTGGGATGCGGGCTTGTATACAGCTTTTGGAAAAGTTGCATAGTTTTTGCACAGTAAGCATTTGAAGTTTCATCTTTTCTCCCATAGGAATGAATGGAAAAATGTCCATAAACTTTTGTCAAACTTTCAAACTGCTGTCACACGCTCAGTTTTCGAGCTAGAGACACCAGAATTCAAACGGGCAGACCCGAGAGTCCACGGTCCCGCCACGTGAAATTATGGGCCGATAACCCACCCGCTTCATGACCTTTGACCCCGTTTTCCATTCACGGCCTACAGAGCTCCATAGAGTCCAATGTAAACTGCTGTGGGAGAGTGCTCTCTTAACATCCCACTACCGACAGCTTAGCAGTAAACTCCTTCAGCATAAGCGTCGCCTAGTGACCCACGCGGGTTTACCGTATCGAGGACCTCGCTTTAAGCGGGAAAGACGCGGATCGGGGGACGGGGGTTTAGGCGGCGCAACATCTCGCGTTTCCTCCTGGAAATGCAGACCTCTAGTGTTACGTTTGCTGCCCTTCATTCTGAGGATCGTTCGTTCTTGTCCGGTTAACTCCGCCCACAGTTTTCGAGATATCGACTCCGTTCAAAGTTTGTTTCGTAGAGCTGCCCTGTGGGATGCGGGCTTGTATACAGCTTTTGGAAAAGTTGCATAGTTTTCGCACAGGAAGCATTTGAAGTTTCATCTTTACTCCCATAGGAATGAATGGAAAAATGTCCATAAACTTTTGTCAAACTTTAAAACTGCTGTCACACGGTCAGTTTTCGAGCTAGAGACACCAGAATTCAAACGGGCAGACCCGAGAGTCCACGGTCCCACCACGTGAATTTATGGGCCGATAGCCCACCCGCTTCATGACCTTTGACCCCGTTTTCCTTTCACGGCCTACAGAGCTCCATAGAGTCCAATGTAAACTGCTGTGGGAGAGTGCTCCCTTAACATCCCACTACCGACAGCTTAGCAGTAAACTCCTTCACCATAAGCGTCGCCTAGTGACCCACGCGGGTTTACCGTATCGAGGACCTCGCTTTAAGCGGGAAAGACGCGGATCGGGGGGCGGGGGTTTAGGCGGCGCAACATCTCGCGTTTCCTCCTGGAAATGCAGACCTCTAGTGTTACGTTTGCTGCCCTTCATTCTGAGGATCGTTCATTCTTGTCCGGTTAACTCCGCCCACAGTTTTCGAGATATCGACTCCGTTCAAAGTTTGTTTCGTAGAGCTTCCCTGCGGGATGCGGGCTTGTATACAGCTTTTGGAAAAGTTACATAGTTTTCGCACAGGAAGCATTTGAAGTTTCATCTTTACTCCCATAGGAATGAATGGAAAAATGTCCATAAACTTTTGTCAAACTTTCAAACTGCTGTCACACGCTCAGTTTTCGAGCTAGAGACACCAGAACTCAAACGGGCAGACCCGAGGGTCCACGGTCCCACCACGTGAAACTATGGGCCGATAGCCCACCCGCTTCATTACCTTTGACCCCGTTTTCCTTTCACGGCCTACAGAGCTCCATAGAGTCCAATGTAAACTGCTGTGGGAGAGTGCTCTCTTAACATCCCACTACCGACAGCTTAGCAGTAAACTCCTTCACCATAAGCGTCGCCTAGTGACCCATGCGGGTTTACCGTACCGAGGACCTCGCTTTAAGCGGGAAAGACGCGGATCGGGGGACGGGGGTTTAGGCGGCGCAACATCTCGCGTTTCCTCCTGGAAATGCAGACCTCTAGTGTTACGTTTGCTGCCCTTCATTCTGAGGATCGTTCATTCTTGTCCGGTTAACTCCGCCCACAGTTTTCGAGATATCGACTCCGTTCAAAGTTTCATTCGTAGAGCTTCCCTGTGGGATGCGGGCTTGTATACAGCTTTTGGAAATGTTACATAGTTTTCGCACAGTAACCATTTGAAGTTTCATCTTTTCTCCCATAGGAATGAATGGAAAAATGTCCATAAACTTTTGTCAAACATTCAAACTGCTGTCACACGGTCAGTTTTCGAGCTAGAGACACCAGAATTCAAACGGGCAGACCCGAGAGTCCACGGTCCCACCACGTGAAATTATGCGCCGATAGCCCACCCGCTTCATGACCTTTGACCCCGTTTTCCATTCACGGCCTACAGAGCTCCACAGAGTCCAATGTAAACTGCTGTGGGAGAGAGCTCTCTTAACATCCCACTACCAACAGCTTAGCAGTAAACTCCTTCACCATAAGCGTCGCCTAGTGACCCACGCGGGTTTACCGTACCGACGGCCTCTCTTTAAGCGGGAAAGACGCGGATCGGGGGACGGGGGTTTAGGCGGCGCAACATCTCGCGTTTCCTCCTGGAAATGCAGACCTCTAGTGTTACGTTTGCTGCCCTTCATTCTGAGGATTGTTCGTTCTTGTCCGGTTAACTCCGCCCACAGTTTTCGAGATATCGACTCCGTTCAAAGTTTGTTTCGTAGAGCTGCCCTGTGGGATGCGGGCTTGTATACAGCTTTTGGAAAAGTTGCATAGTTTTTGCACAGTAAGCATTTGAAGTTTCATCTTTTCTCCCATAGGAATGAATGGAAAAATGTCCATAAACTTTTGTCAAACTTTCAAACTGCTGTCACACGCTCAGTTTTCGAGCTAGAGACACCAGAATTCAAACGGGCAGACCCGAGAGTCCACGGTCCCGCCACGTGAAATTATGGGCCGATAACCCACCCGCTTCATGACCTTTGACCCCGTTTTCCATTCACGGCCTACAGAGCTCCATAGAGTCCAATGTAAACTGCTGTGGGAGAGTGCTCTCTTAACATCCCACTACCGACAGCTTAGCAGTAAACTCCTTCAGCATAAGCGTCGCCTAGTGACCCACGCGGGTTTACCGTATCGAGGACCTCGCTTTAAGCGGGAAAGACGCGGATCGGGGGACGGGGGTTTAGGCGGCGCAACATCTCGCGTTTCCTCCTGGAAATGCAGACCTCTAGTGTTACGTTTGCTGCCCTTCATTCTGAGGATCGTTCGTTCTTGTCCGGTTAACTCCGCCCACAGTTTTCGAGATATCGACTCCGTTCAAAGTTTGTTTCGTAGAGCTGCCCTGTGGGATGCGGGCTTGTATACAGCTTTTGGAAAAGTTGCATAGTTTTCGCACAGGAAGCATTTGAAGTTTCATCTTTACTCCCATAGGAATGAATGGAAAAATGTCCATAAACTTTTGTCAAACTTTAAAACTGCTGTCACACGGTCAGTTTTCGAGCTAGAGACACCAGAATTCAAACGGGCAGACCCGAGAGTCCACGGTCCCACCACGTGAATTTATGGGCCGATAGCCCACCCGCTTCATGACCTTTGACCCCGTTTTCCTTTCACGGCCTACAGAGCTCCATAGAGTCCAATGTAAACTGCTGTGGGAGAGTGCTCCCTTAACATCCCACTACCGACAGCTTAGCAGTAAACTCCTTCACCATAAGCGTCGCCTAGTGACCCACGCGGGTTTACCGTATCGAGGACCTCGCTTTAAGCGGGAAAGACGCGGATCGGGGGGCGGGGGTTTAGGCGGCGCAACATCTCGCGTTTCCTCCTGGAAATGCAGACCTCTAGTGTTACGTTTGCTGCCCTTCATTCTGAGGATCGTTCATTCTTGTCCGGTTAACTCCGCCCACAGTTTTCGAGATATCGACTCCGTTCAAAGTTTGTTTCGTAGAGCTTCCCTGCGGGATGCGGGCTTGTATACAGCTTTTGGAAAAGTTACATAGTTTTCGCACAGGAAGCATTTGAAGTTTCATCTTTACTCCCATAGGAATGAATGGAAAAATGTCCATAAACTTTTGTCAAACTTTCAAACTGCTGTCACACGCTCAGTTTTCGAGCTAGAGACACCAGAACTCAAACGGGCAGACCCGAGGGTCCACGGTCCCACCACGTGAAACTATGGGCCGATAGCCCACCCGCTTCATTACCTTTGACCCCGTTTTCCTTTCACGGCCTACAGAGCTCCATAGAGTCCAATGTAAACTGCTGTGGGAGAGTGCTCTCTTAACATCCCACTACCGACAGCTTAGCAGTAAACTCCTTCACCATAAGCGTCGCCTAGTGACCCATGCGGGTTTACCGTACCGAGGACCTCGCTTTAA
This sequence comes from Hoplias malabaricus, assembly GCF_029633855.1. Classification (NCBI taxonomy): domain Eukaryota; kingdom Metazoa; phylum Chordata; class Actinopteri; order Characiformes; family Erythrinidae; genus Hoplias; species Hoplias malabaricus. Next base: position 47,627,205 of record NC_089803.1, on the reverse strand, counting down.
GCGGGAAAGACGCGGATCGGGGGACGGGGGTTTAGGCGGCGCAACATCTCGCGTTTCCTCCTGGAAATGCAGACCTCTAGTGTTACGTTTGCTGCCCTTCATTCTGAGGATCGTTCATTCTTGTCCGGTTAACTCCGCCCACAGTTTTCGAGATATCGACTCCGTTCAAAGTTTCATTCGTAGAGCTTCCCTGTGGGATGCGGGCTTGTATACAGCTTTTGGAAATGTTACATAGTTTTCGCACAGTAACCATTTGAAGTTTCATCTTTTCTCCCATAGGAATGAATGGAAAAATGTCCATAAACTTTTGTCAAACATTCAAACTGCTGTCACACGGTCAGTTTTCGAGCTAGAGACACCAGAATTCAAACGGGCAGACCCGAGAGTCCACGGTCCCACCACGTGAAATTATGCGCCGATAGCCCACCCGCTTCATGACCTTTGACCCCGTTTTCCATTCACGGCCTACAGAGCTCCACAGAGTCCAATGTAAACTGCTGTGGGAGAGAGCTCTCTTAACATCCCACTACCAACAGCTTAGCAGTAAACTCCTTCACCATAAGCGTCGCCTAGTGACCCACGCGGGTTTACCGTACCGACGGCCTCTCTTTAAGCGGGAAAGACGCGGATCGGGGGACGGGGGTTTAGGCGGCGCAACATCTCGCGTTTCCTCCTGGAAATGCAGACCTCTAGTGTTACGTTTGCTGCCCTTCATTCTGAGGATCGTTCGTTCTTGTCCGGTTAACTCCGCCCACAGTTTTCGAGATATCGACTCCGTTCAAAGTTTGTTTCGTAGAGCTGCCCTGTGGGATGCGGGCTTGTATACAGCTTTTGGAAAAGTTGCATAGTTTTTGCACAGTAAGCATTTGAAGTTTCATCTTTTCTCCCATAGGAATGAATGGAAAAATGTCCATAAACTTTTGTCAAACTTTCAAACTGCTGTCACACGCTCAGTTTTCGAGCTAGAGACACCAGAATTCAAACGGGCAGACCCGAGAGTCCACGGTCCCGCCACGTGAAATTATGGGCCGATAACCCACCCGCTTCATGACCTTTGACCCCGTTTTCCATTCACGGCCTACAGAGCTCCATAGAGTCCAATGTAAACTGCTGTGGGAGAGTGCTCTCTTAACATCCCACTACCGACAGCTTAGCAGTAAACTCCTTCAGCATAAGCGTCGCCTAGTGACCCACGCGGGTTTACCGTATCGAGGACCTCGCTTTAAGCGGGAAAGACGCGGATCGGGGGACGGGGGTTTAGGCGGCGCAACATCTCGCGTTTCCTCCTGGAAATGCAGACCTCTAGTGTTACGTTTGCTGCCCTTCATTCTGAGGATCGTTCGTTCTTGTCCGGTTAACTCCGCCCACAGTTTTCGAGATATCGACTCCGTTCAAAGTTTGTTTCGTAGAGCTGCCCTGTGGGATGCGGGCTTGTATACAGCTTTTGGAAAAGTTGCATAGTTTTCGCACAGGAAGCATTTGAAGTTTCATCTTTACTCCCATAGGAATGAATGGAAAAATGTCCATAAACTTTTGTCAAACTTTAAAACTGCTGTCACACGGTCAGTTTTCGAGCTAGAGACACCAGAATTCAAACGGGCAGACCCGAGAGTCCACGGTCCCACCACGTGAATTTATGGGCCGATAGCCCACCCGCTTCATGACCTTTGACCCCGTTTTCCTTTCACGGCCTACAGAGCTCCATAGAGTCCAATGTAAACTGCTGTGGGAGAGTGCTCCCTTAACATCCCACTACCGACAGCTTAGCAGTAAACTCCTTCACCATAAGCGTCGCCTAGTGACCCACGCGGGTTTACCGTATCGAGGACCTCGCTTTAAGCGGGAAAGACGCGGATCGGGGGGCGGGGGTTTAGGCGGCGCAACATCTCGCGTTTCCTCCTGGAAATGCAGACCTCTAGTGTTACGTTTGCTGCCCTTCATTCTGAGGATCGTTCATTCTTGTCCGGTTAACTCCGCCCACAGTTTTCGAGATATCGACTCCGTTCAAAGTTTGTTTCGTAGAGCTTCCCTGCGGGATGCGGGCTTGTATACAGCTTTTGGAAAAGTTACATAGTTTTCGCACAGGAAGCATTTGAAGTTTCATCTTTACTCCCATAGGAATGAATGGAAAAATGTCCATAAACTTTTGTCAAACTTTCAAACTGCTGTCACACGCTCAGTTTTCGAGCTAGAGACACCAGAACTCAAACGGGCAGACCCGAGGGTCCACGGTCCCACCACGTGAAACTATGGGCCGATAGCCCACCCGCTTCATGACCTTTGACCCCGTTTTCCTTTCACGGCCTACAGAGCTCCATAGAGTCCAATGTAAACTGCTGTGGGAGAGTGCTCTCTTAACATCCCACTACCGACAGCTTAGCAGTAAACTCCTTCACCATAAGCGTCGCCTAGTGACCCACGCGGGTTTACCGTACCGAGGACCTCGCTTTAAGCGGGAAAGACGCGGATCGGGGGACGGGGGTTTAGGCGGCGCAACATCTCGCGTTTCCTCCTGGAAATGCAGACCTCTAGTTATGTTGCGCAAGCTGCTTCAGCAGCGCGCAATATATTGTTATCCGAAAGTCATATTATTATTATTCTTCTTCTTATTATTCCACGTTTCCTTGTCCGCCTAACTAGTCCCGCAGCTTTCGAGCTATCGACTCCGTTCCACCTGGAAGTCGTGCGTCCTATAGCGACGATGTGGGCTTGTATACAGCTTTCCGATACCCGCACTCGTTCGTCCGCTACACTCGTTTATCGCTCCGTTTTTCCCCAGTCATTTCTATGGAATTAATTTTCAAAGTGCTCTAACTCGGTCATTTTTCAAGCTACGGACACGGGATTTCAGACGGTCGGACCCGGGCGTACCGGCTCCCATCACTTCCGTTTTCGGAATTTTTGCACTCATCCTTCCCTTTCTATCACTCCTTCAAAATCCCTCCATTCATTTCAATGGGAGGCTCTTAGTGTGGGTGACATCATACACTGTAGATTCCTTCTCAGAAAACGGGTTTTTCACTTTTCAGCCGAACAAATCGCCATAACTTCCTCATACTTTCACCTAGAAACTTCATTTAAATTTTAAATGGTAGAGAAACTTGTCCTTTCTAAGACCTCTAAATTTGAACATTATTGAAAATACGGTTTTTGAGTTATGAATTTTTGTTCGGCACTAGGGACGGTTTCGGCTCCCATAGGGTTCAATGTATTTTTGGAGCAGCTCAGAGTGCGGTTTCTAAAAATTTCTCCTGTTTTTAACTCGTCCTAACATGCTCAATTCTCACTTAATATGCAAAATTTTTATACCATATCGATCCCCAGACTCTCCTTGTCGCAACGGTATATACGGTTAAGTGATGTGGGGAAAACTTTCCGAGCTATAAGCATTTGTTCGGAGGGTGGGTACGCTCCCATAGGAACCCATTGAAATTATTTTTTGTCTTTTTCAATTTTCTGCCGAACATTTCACCATAACTTCCTTATACTTTCACCTACAGACTTCATTTAAACTTTAAATGGTAGAGAAATTTCCCCTTTCTCACACTTGTAAGTTTCAGACCGTTTGAGAATACCGTTCTTGAGTTATGAATTTTTGTTTGACACTTGGGAGGGTTTTCCTCCCATAGAGCTCAATGTATTTTAAGAGCGGGTCGGCACGCAGATTTTCAAAACTTTGCCTGTTTTTAACTCGTAATTACACCATCAAATCTCGCTCAAAGTGCAAAAATTTTTACACCATCTCGAGCACCAGACTCTCCTTGTCGCTACGGTATGCTTCGTTCAATTTTGGTTGGGAAAAGTTTTCGAGCTACGGGTGATTTTTTGGAGGGTGCTCCCCGGTCGAAATTCATTGAATCGTGAGTTTGTCAGTTGTATTCTGTGAGCGTGCGTATGAGAGAGACAGAGAGGGGGGAGGGGGAGGGGCAGAGGCAGACACTGACGGGGAGAGCTGTGAGGGCCACAGAAATACACAGGCAGTCTGTAACACTTTAAAGGTCATTTTTAAGGGGGACGTCTTAATTATCCAGGGTTTCTTAAGGTGGAATTTTTAAAAAAGACCTCATTCACAATATACTGGCTGTCTTTTCAACATTTTAAGACGCGGATCGGGGGACGGGGGTTTAGGCGGCGCAACATCTCGCGTTTCCTCCTGGTGTTACGTTTGCTGCCCTTCATTCTGAGGATCGTTCGTTCTTGTCCGGTTAACTCCGCCCACAGTTTTCGAGATATCGACTCCGTTCAAAGTTTCATTCGTACAGCTTCCCTGTGGGATGCGGGCTTGTATACAGCTTTTGGAAAAGTTACATAGTTTTAGCACAGTAAGCATTTGAAGTTTCAACTTTTCTCCCATAGGAATGAATGGAAAAATGTCCATAAGCTTTTGTCAAACATTCAAAGTGCTGTCACACGGTCAGTTTTCGAGCTAGAGACACCAGAACTCAAACGGGCAGACCCGAGGGTCCACGGTCCCACCACGTGACATTATGGGCCGATAGCCCACCCGCTTCATGACCTTTGACCCCGTTTTCCTTTCACGGCCTACAGAGCTCCATAGAGTCCAATGTAAACTGCTGTGGGAGAGTGCTCTCTTAACATCCCACTACCAACAGCTTAGCAGTAAACTCCTTCACCATAAGCGTCGCCTAGTGACCCACGTGGGTTTACCGTATCGAGGACCTCGTTTTAAGCGGGAAAGACGCGGATCGGGGGGCAGGGGTTTAGGCGGCGCAACATCTCGCGTTTCCTCCTGGAAATGCAGACCTCTAGTGTTACGTTTGCTGCCCTTCATTCTGAGGATCGTTCGTTCTTGTCCGGTTAACTCCGCCCACAGTTTTCGAGATATCGACTCCGTTCAAAGTTTGTTTCGTAGAGCTTCCCTGTGGGATGCGGGCTTGTATACAGCTTTTGGAAAAGTTGCATAGTTTTTGCACAGTAAGCCTTTGAAATTTCATCTTTTCTCCCATAGGAATGAATGGAAAAATGTCCATAAACTTTTGTCAAACTTTCAAACTGCTGTCACACGGTCAGTTTTCGAGCTAGAGACACCAGAATTCAAACGGGCACACCCGAGAGTCCAAGGTCCCACCACGTGAAACTATAGGCCGATAGCCCACCCGCTTCATGACCTTTGACCCCGTTTTCCATTCACGGCCTACAGAGCTCCATAGAGTCCAATGTAAACTGCTGTGGGAGACTGCTCTCTTAACATCCACCTACCAACAGCTTAGCAGTAAACTCCTTCAACATAAGCGTCGCCTAGTGACCCACGCGGGTTTACCGTATCGAGGACCTCGCTTTAAGCGGGAAAGACGCGGATCGGGGGGCGGGGGTTTAGGCGGCGCAACATCTCGCGTTTCCTCCTGGAAATGCAGACCTCTAGTGTTACGTTTGCTGCCCTTCATTCTGAGGATCGTTCATTCTTGTCCGGTTAACTCCGCCCACAGTTTTCGAGATATTGACTCCGTTCAAAGTTTATTTCGTAGAGCTGCCCTGTGGGATGCGGGCTTGTATACAGCTTTTGGAAAAGTTGCATAGTTTTCGCACAGTAACCATTTGAAGTTTCATCTTTACTCCCATAGGAATGAATGGAAAAATGTCCATAAACTTTTGTCAAACTTTCAAACTGCTGTCACACGGTCAGTTTTCGAGCTAGAGACACCAGAACTCAAACGGGCAGACCCGAGGGTCCACGGTCCCTCCACGTAAAATTATGGGCCGATAGCCCACCCGCTTCATGACCTTTGACCCCGTTTTCCATTCACGGCCTACAGAGCTCCATAGAGTCCAATGTAAACTGCTGTGGGAGAGTGCTCTCTTAACATCCCACTACCGACAGCTTAGCAGTAAACTCCTTCACCATAAGCGTCGCCTAGTGACCCACGCGGGTTTACCGTATCGAGGACCTCGCTTTAAGCGGGAAAGACGCGGATCGGGAGCAGGGGTTTAGGCGGCGCAACATCTCGCGTTTCCTCCTGGAAATGCAGACCTCTAGTGTTACGTTTGCTGCCCTTCATTCTGAGTATCGTTCGTTCTTGTCCGGTTAACTCCGCCCACAGTTTTCGAGATATCGACTCCGTTCAAAGTTTCATTCGTACAGCTTCCCTGTGGGATGCGGGCTTGTATACAGCTTTTGGAAAAGTTACATAGTTTTCGCACAGTAAGCATTTGAAGTTTCATCTTTACTCCCATAGGAATGAATGGAAAAATGTCCATAAACTTTTGTCAAACTTTCAAACTGCTGTCACACGGTCAGTTTTCGAGCTAGAGACACCAGAATTCAAACGGGCAGACCCGAGAGTCCATGGTCCCGCCACGTGAAATTATGGGCCGATAGCCCACCCGCTTCATGACCTTTGACCCCGTTTTCTATTCACGGCCTACACAGCTCCATAGAGTCCAATGTAAACTGCTGTGGGAGAGTGCTCTCTTAACATCCCACTACCGACAGCTTAGCAGTAAACTCCTTCACCATAAGCGTCGCCTAGTGACCCATGTGGGTTTACCGTATCGAGGACCTCGCTTTAAGCGGGAAAGACGCGGATCGGGGGGCAGGGGTTTAGGCGGCGCAACATCTCGCGTTTCCTCCTGGAAATGCAGACCTCTAGTTATGTTGCGCCTGCTGCTTTAAGCAGCAGCGCGCAATATATTGTTCTTCTTAAGTCATATTATTATTATTATTATTTTTATTATTATTTTTATTATTCCGCGTTTCCTTGTCCGCCTAACTAGTCCCGCAGCTTTCGAGCTATCGACTCCGTTCCACCTGGAATTCGTGCGTCCTATAGCGACGATGTGGGCTTGTATACAGCTTTCCGATACCCGCACTCGTTCGTCCGCTACACTCGTTTTTCGCTCTGTTTTTCCCCAGTCATTTCTATGGAATTAATTTTCGAACTGCTCTAACTCGGTCAATTTTCAAGCTACGGACACGAGATTTCAGACGGTCGGACCCGGGCGCACCGTGACCCGTCACTTCCGTTTTCGGACCTCTCGCACTCATCCCTCTCTTTCTATTCCTCCTTGAATATCCCTCCATTCACTTGTATGGAAGACATTTAGAGTGGGTGACATCATAGACACTCTGGGTTCACTGGCCAAAACCGTTTTTTCACTTTTCACCCGAACAATTCACCATAACGTTCTCATACTTTCACCTAAAAACTTCATTTAAATTTTAAATGATAGAGAACCTTGTCCTTTCTAGCATCTGTAAATTTGAACGTAATCGATAATACGGTTTTTGAGTTATGAATTTTTGTTCGGCACTAGGGAGGGTTTTGGCTCCCATAGAGTTCAATGTATTTTTGGAGCGGCTCAGAGTGCGGTTTCTAAATTTTTCTCCTGTTTTTAACTCGTCATAACATGGTCAATTCTCGCTCAAACTGCTAATTTTTTATACCAGCTTCTTCCTTGGACTCTCCTTGTCGCAACGGTATATGCAGTTTAGCCATTTGGGATATCTTTTCTGAGCTATAAGCATTTGTTTGGAGGGTGGGTACGCTCCCATAGGAATACATTGAAATGAATATGCCTGTCCTTTTTCGATATTCAACTTTTAGCCGAACATTTTGCCATAACTTCCTTATACTTTCACCTACAGACTTCATTTTACTTTCAAATGGTAGAGAAACTTCCCCTTTCTAAAATATGTAGATTTAAATCATTTGAAGATACGGTTCTGGAGTTATGAAGATTTGTTTGGCAGTAGGACGTTTCGGCTCCCATAGAGTTCAATGTATTTTCAGAAAGCCAAATTTTCTCAAATTTGCCCTTTTTTAACTCATCTTTACACCATCAATTCTCGCTCAAACTGAAAAAATTTTTACACCATCTCGAGCACAAGACTCTCCTTGTCGCTACGGTATGCTTCGTTCAATTTTGGTTGGGAAAAGTTTTCGAGCTACGGGTGATTTTTTGGAGGGTGCTCCCCGGTCGAAATTCATTGAATCATGAGTCTGTCAGTTGTATTCTGTGAGCGTGCGTGTGAGAGAGACAGAGGGGGGAGGGGGAGGGGCAGAGGCAGAGACTGAGGGGAAGAGCTGTGAGGGCCACAGAAATACACAGGCAGTCTGTAACACTTTAAAGGTCATTTTTAAGGGGGACGTCTTAATTATCCAGGGTTTCTTAAGGTGGAATTTTTTAAGAATACCTCATTCACAATATACTGGCTGTCTTTTCGACATTTTAAGCTTTATTTCAAGTGGTCGCTTTTAAAGGTGGACGTGTCAATACAACTGTGGGTTTCTTAAGGTGGAATTTTTATTAAGGTGGTATTTAAAATGTATTGGCCATCTTTTTTTGCTTTTAAGACTCTTTTGGCCTGTGATGTGGACATTTCAATACAATTCTGGGTTTCTTAAGGTGGAATTGTTTTTAAAGGTGGAATTCAGAATGTATCGTTTTCTATTCACACCCTACTGAGCTCCATAGAGTCCAATGTAAACTGCTGTGGGAGAGTGCTCTCTTAACATCCACCTACCAACAGCTTAGCAGTAAACTCCTTCACCATAAGCGTCGCCTAGTGACCCACGCGGGTTTACCGTATCGAGGGCCTCGCTTTAAGCGGTAAAGACGCGGATCGGGGGGCAGGGGTTTAGGCGGCGCAACATCTCGCGTTTCCTTCTGGAAATGCAGACCTCTAGTGTTACGTTTGCTGCCCTTCATTCTGAGGATCGTTCATTCTTGTCCGGTTAACTCCGCCCACAGTTTTCGAGATATCGACTCCGTTCAAAGTTTCATTCGTAGAGCTTCCCTGTGGGATGCGGGCTTGTATACAGCTTTTGGAAAAGTTGCATAGTTTTTGCACAGTAAGCATTTGAAGTTTCATCTTTACTCCCATAGGAATGAATGGAAAAATGTCCATAAACTTTTGTCAAACTTTCAAACTGCTGTCACACGGTCAGTTTTCGAGCTAGAGACACCAGAACTCAAACGGGCAGACCCGAGAGTCCACGGTCCCACCACGTAAAATTATGGGCCGATAGCCCACCCGCTTCATGACCTTTGACCCCGTTTTCCATTCACGGCCTACAGAGCTCCACAGAGTCCAATGTAAACTGCTGTGGGAGAGTGCTCTCTTAACATCCCACTACCGACAGCTTAGCAGTAAACTCCTTCACCATAAGCGTCGCCTAGTGACCCACGCGGGTTTACCGTATCGAGGACCTCGCTTTAAGCGGGAAAGACGCGGATCGGGGGACGGGGGTTTAGGCGGCGCAACATCTCGCGTTTCCTCCTGGAAATGCAGACCTCTAGTGTTACGTTTGCTGCCCTTAATTCTGAGGATCGTTCATTCTTGTCCGGTTAACTCCGCCCACAGTTTTCGAGATATCGACTCCGTTCAAAGTTTGTTTCGTACAGCTTCCCTGTGGGATGCGGGCTTGTATACAGCTTTTGGATAAGTTGCATAGTTTTCGCACAGTAACCATTTGAAGTTTCATCTTTTGTCCCATAGGAATGAATGGAAAAATGTCCATAAACTTTTGTCAAACTTTCAAACTGCTGTCACACGGTCAGTTTTCGAGCTAGAGACACCAGAACTCAAACGGGCAGACCCAAGGGTCCACGGTCCCACCACATGAAACTATAGGCCGATAGCCCACCCGCTTCATGACCTTTGACCCCGTTTTCCTTTCACGGCCTACAGAGCTCCATAGAGTCCAATGTAAACTGCTGTGGGAGAGTGCTCCCTTAACATCCCACTACCGACAGCTTAGCAGTAAACTCCTTCACCATAAGCGTCGCCTAGTGACCCACGCGGGTTTACCGTACCGAGGACCTCGCTTTAAGCGGGAAAGACGCGGATCGGGGGACGGGGGTTTCGGCGGCGCAACATCTCGCGTTTCCTCCTGGAAATGCAGACCTCTAGTGTTACGTTTGCTGCCCTTCATTCTGAGGATCGTTCATTCCTGTCCGGTTAACTCCGCCCACAGTTTTCGAGATATCGACTCCGTTCAAAGTTTGTTTCGTACAGCTGCCCTGTGGGATGCGGGCTTGTATACGGCTTTTGGAAAAGTTACATAGTTTTAGCACAGTAAGCATTTGAAGTTTCATCTTTACTCCCATAGGAATGAATGGAAAAATGTCCATAAACTTTTGTCAAACTTTCAAAGTGCTGTCACACGGTCAGTTTTCGAGCTACAGACACCAGAATTCAAACGGGTAGACCCGAGGGTCCACGGTCCCACCACGTAAAATTATGGGCCGATAGCCCGCCCGCTTCATGACCTTTGACCCCGTTTTCCTTTCACGGCCTACACAGCTCCATAGAGTCCAATGTAAACTGCTGTGGGAGAGTGCTCTCTTAACATCCCACTACCGACAGCTTAGCAGTAAACTCCTTCACCATAAGCGTCGCCTAGTGACCCACGCGGGTTTACCGTGTCGAGGACCTCACTTTAAGCGGGAAAGACGCGGATCGGGGGGCAGGGGTTTAGGCGGCGCAACATCTCGCGTTTCCTCCTGGAAATGCAGACCTCTAGTTATGTTGCGCCTGCTGCTTTAAGCAGCGGCGCAATATATTGTTCTTCTTAAGTCATATTATTATTTTTATTATTTTTATTATTCCGCGTTTCCTTGTCCGCTTAACTAGTCCCGCAGCTTTCGAGCTATCGACTCCGTTCCACCTGGAAATCGTGCGTCCTATAGCGACGATGTGGGCTTGTATACAGCTTTCCGATACCCGCACTCGTTCGTCCGCTACACTCGTTTATCGCTCCGTTTTTCCCCAGTCATTTCTATGGAATTAATTTTCAAAGTGCTCTAACTCGGTCATTTTTCAAGCTACGGACACGGGATTTCAGACGGTCGGACCCGGGCGTACCGGCTCCCGTCACTTCCGTTTTCGGAATTTTTGCACTCATCCTTCCCTTTCTATCACTCCTTCAAAATCCCTCCATTCATTTCAATGGGAGGCTCTTAGAGTGGGTGACATCATACACTGTAGATTCCTTCTCAGAAAACGGGTTTTTCACTTTTCAGCTGAACAAATCGCCATAACTTCCTCATACTTTCACCTAGAAACTTCATTTAAATTTTAAATGGTAGAGAAACTTGTCCTTTCTAATACCTCTAAATTTGAATATTATTGAAAATACGGTTTTTGAGTTATGCATTTTTGTTCGGCACTAGGGACGGTTTCGGCTCCCATAGGGTTCAATGTATTTTTGGAGCGGCTCAGAGTGCGGTTTCTAAAAATTTCTCCTGTTTTTAACTCGTCATAACATGCTCAATTCTCACTTAATCTGCAATTTTTTTATACCATATCGATCCCCAGACTCTCCTTGTCGCAACGGTATATACGGTTAAGTGATGTGGGGAAAACTTTCCGAGCTATAAGCATTTGTTCGGAGGGTGGGTACGCTCCCATAGGAACCCATTGAAATTATTTTTTTTCTTTTTCAATTTTCTGCCGAACATTTCACCATAACTTCCTTATACTTTCACCTACAGACTTCATTTAAACTTTAAATGGTAGAGAAATTTCCCCTTTCTCACACTTGTAAGTTTCAGACCGTTTGATAATACCGTTCTTGAGTTATGAATTTTTGTTCCACACTTGGGAGGGTTTTCCTCCCATAGAGCTCAATGTATTTTAAGAGCGGGTCTGCACGCAGATTTTCAAAACTTTGCCTGTTTTTAACTCGTAATTACACCATCAAATCTCGCTCAAAGTGCAAAAATTTTTACACCATCTCGAGCACCAGACTCTCCTTGTCGCTACGGTATGCTTCGTTCAATTTTGGTTGGGAAAAGTTTTCGAGCTACGGGTGATTTTTTGGAGGGTGCTCCACCGGTCGAAATTCATTGAATCATGAGTCTGTCAGTTGTATTCTGTGAGCGTGCGTGTGAGAGAGAGAGAGGGGGGAGGGGCAGTGGCAGAGGCAGAGACCGAGGGGGAGAGGTATGAAGGACAGACATACATAGGCAGTGTCTAACACTTTAAAGGTCATTTTAAGGGGGACGTCTTAATTATCCAGGGTTTCTTAAGGTGGAATTTTTTTTAGAATACCTCGTTCACAATATACTGGCTGATCATTTCAACATTTTAACCTTTATTTCAAGTGGTCATTTTTAAAGGTGGACGTCTCAATACAATTGTGGGTTTCTTAAGGTGGAATTTTATTAAGGTGGTATTTAAAATGTATTGGCCATCTTTTTGGCTTTGAAGACTCTTTTGGCCTGCAATGTGGACATCTCAATACAATTCTGGGTTTCTTAAGGTGGAATTGTTTTTAAAGGTGGAATTCAAAATGTATCGTTTTCCATTCACGCCCTACAGAGCTCCATAGACTCCAATGTAAGCTGCTGTGGGAGAGTGCTCCCTTAACATCCCACTACCGACAGCTTAGCACACAACTCTTTCACCATAGCGTGGCCTAGTGACCCACGCGGGTTTCCCTACTGACGACCTCGCTTTAAGCGGGAAAGACGCGGATCGGGGGACGGGGGTTTCGGCGGCGCAACATCTCGCGTTTCCTCCTGGAAATGCAGACCTCTAGTGTTTCGTTTGCTGCCCTTCATTCTGAGGATCGTTCATTCTTGTCCGGTTAACTCCGCCCACAGTTTTCGAGATATCGACTCCGTTCAAAGTTTGTTTCGTAGAGCTGCCCTGTGGGATGCGGGCTTGTATACAGCTTTTGGAAAAGTTACATAGTTTTTGAACAGTAAGCATTTGAAGTTTCGTGTTTTCTCCCATAGGAATGAATGAAGAAATGTCCATAAACTTTTGTCAAACTTTCAAACTGCTGTCACACGGTCAGTTTTCGAGCTAGAGACACCAGAACTCAAACGGGCAGACCCGAGAGTCCACGGTCCCACCACGTGAAATTATGGGCCGATAGGCCACCCGCTTCATGACCTTTGACCCTGTTTTCCATTCACGGCCTACAGAGCTCCATAGAGTCCAATGTAAACTGCTGTGGGAGAGTGCTCTCTTAACATCCCACTACCAACAGCTTAGCAGTAAACTCCTTCACCGTAAGCGTCGCCTAGTGACCCACGTGGGTTTACCGTATCGAGGACCTCGCTTTAAGCGGGAAAGACGCGGATCGGGGGGCAGGGGTTTAGGCGGCGCAACATCTCGCGTTTCCTCCTGGAAATGCAGACCTCTAGTGTTACGTTTGCTGCCCTTCATTCTGAGGATCGTTCATTCTTGTCCGGTTATCTCCGCCCACAGTTTTCGAGATATCGACTCCGTTCAAAGTTTGTTTCATAGAGCTTCCCTGTGGGATGCGGGCTTGTATACAGCTTTTGGAAAAGTTACATAGTTTTTGCACAGTAAGCATTTGAAGTTTCATCTTTACTCCCATAGGAATGAATGGAAAAATGTCCATAAACTTTTGTCAAACTGTAAAACTGCTGTCACACGCTCAGTTTTCGAGCTAGAGACACCAGAACTCAAACGGGCAGACCCGAGGGTCCACGGTCCCACCACGTAAAATTATGGGCCGATAGCCCACCCGCTTCATGACCTTTGACCCCGTTTTCCTTTCACGGCCTACAGAGCTCCATAGAGTTCAATGTAAACTGCTGTGGGAGAGTGCTCTCTTAACATCCCACTACCGACAGCTTAGCAGTAAACTCCTTCACCATAAGCGTCGCCTAGTGACCCATGCGGGTTTACCGTATCGAGGACCTCGCTTTAAGCGGGAAAGACGCGGATCGGGGGACGGGGGTTTAGGCGGCGCAACATCTCGCGTTTCCTCCTGGAAATGCAGACCTCTAGTGTTACGTTTGCTGCCCTTCATTCTGAGGATCGTTCATTCTTGTCCGGTTAACTCCGCCCACAGTTTTCGAGATATCGACTCCGTTCAAAGTTTGTTTCGTAGAGCTTCCCTGTGGGATGCGGGCTTGTATACAGCTTTTGGAAAAGTTACATAGTTTTCGCACAGTAAGCGTTTGAAGTTTCACCTTTTGTCCCATAGGAATGAATGGAAAAATTTCCATAAACTTTTGTCAAACTTTAAAACTGCTGTCACACGGTCAGTTTTCGAGCTAGAGACACCAGAACTCAAACGGGCAGACCCGAGGGTCCACGGTCCCGCCACGTAAAATTATGGGCCGATAGCCCACCCGCTTCATGACCTTTGACCCCGTTTTCCATTCACGGCCTACACAGCTCCATAGAGTCCAATGTAAACTGCTGTGGGAGAGTGCTCTCTTAACATCCCACTACCAACAGCTTAGCAGTAAACTCCTTCACCATAAGCGTCGCCTAGTGACCCACGCAGGTTTACCGTATCGAGGACCTCGCTTTAAGCGGATCGGGGGGCAGGGGTTTAGGCGGCGCAACATCTCGCGTTTCCTCCTGGAAATGCAGACCTCTAGTGTTACGTTTGCTGCCCTTCATTCTGAGGATCGTTCATTCTTGTCCGGTTAACTCCGCCCACAGTTTTCGAGATATCGACTCCGTTCAAAATTTGTTTCGTACAGCTTCCCTGTGGGATGCGGGCTTGTATACAGCTTTTGGAAAAGTTACATAGTTTTAGCACAGTAAGCATTTGAAGTTTCAACTTTTCTCCCATAGGAATGAATGGAAAAATGTCCATAAAATTTTGTCAAACTTTCAAACTGCTGTCACAGGGTCAGTTTTCGAGCTAGAGACACCAGAACTCAAACGGGCAGACCCGAGGGTCCACGGTCCCACCACGTGAAACTATGGGCCGATAGCCCACCCGCTTCATGACCTTTGACCCTGTTTTCCATTCACGGCCTACTGAGCTCCATAGAGTCCAATGTAAACTGCTGTGGGAGAGTGCTCTCTTAACATCCCACTACCGACAGCTTAGCAGTAAACTCCTTCACCATAAGCGTCGCCTAGTGACCCACGCGGGTTTACCGTATCGAGGACCTCGCTTTAAGCGGGAAAGACGCGGATCGGGGGACGGGGGTTTAGGCGGCGCAACATCTCGCGTTTCCTCCTGGAAATGCAGACCTCTAGTGTTACGTTTGCTGCCCTTCATTCTGAGGATCGTTCATTCTTGTCCGGTTAACTCCGCCCACAGTTTTCGAGATATCGACTCCATTCAAATTTTCATTCGTAGAGCTTCCCTGTGGGATGCGGGCTTGTATACAGCTTTTGGAAAAGTTACATAGTTTTAGCACAGTAAGCATTTGAAGTTTCAACTTTTCTCCCATAGGAATGAATGGAAAAATGTCCATAAACTTTTGTCAAACTTTAAAACTGCTCTCACACGCTCAGTTTTGGAGCTAGAGACACCAGAATTCAAACGGGCAGACCCGAGAGTCCACGGTCCCACCACGTGAAATTAAGGGCCAATAGCCCACCCGCTTCATGACCTTTGACCCCGTTTTCCATTCACGGCCTACAGAGCTCCATAGAGTCCAATGTAAACTGCTGTGGGAGAGTGCTCTCTTAACATCCCACTACCGACAGCTTAGCAGTAAACTCCTTCACCATAAGCGTCGCCTAGTGACCCACGCGGGTTTACCGTATCGAGGACCTCGCTTTAAGCGGGAAAGACGCGGATCGGGGGGCGGGGGTTTAGGCGGCGCAACATCTCGCGTTTCCTCCTGGAAATGCAGACCTCTAGTGTTACGTTTGCTGCCCTTCATTCTGAGGATCGTTCGTTCTTGTCCGGTTAACTCCGCCCACAGTTTTCGAGATATCGACTCCGTTCAAAGTTTGTTTCGTAGAGCTGCCCTGTGGGATGCGGGCTTGTATACAGCTTTTGGAAAAGTTGCATAGTTTTTGCACAGTAAGCATTTGAAGTTTCATCTTTTCTCCCATAGGAATGAATGGAAAAATGTCCATAAACTTTTGTCAAACTTTCAAACTGCTGTCACACGCTCAGTTTTCGAGCTAGAGACACCAGAATTCAAACGGGCAGACCCGAGAGTCCACGGTCCCGCCACGTGAAATTATGGGCCGATAGCCCACCCGCTTCATGACCTTTGACCCCGTTTTCCATTCACGGCCTACAGAGCTCCGTAGAGTCCAATGTAAACTGCTGTGGGAGAGTGCTCTCTTAACATCCCACTACCGACAGCTTAGCAGTAAACTCCTTCAGCATAAGCGTCGCCTAGTGACCCACGCGGGTTTACCGTATCGAGGACCTCGCTTTAAGCGGGAAAGACGCGGATCGGGGGACGGGGGTTTAGGCGGCGCAACATCTCGCGTTTCCTCCTGGAAATGCAGACCTCTAGTTATGTTGCGCAAGCTGCTTCAGCAGCGCGCAATATATTGTTATCCGAAAGTCATATTATTATTCTTCTTCTTCTTATTATTCCACGTTTCCTTGTCCGCCTAACTAGTCCCGCAGCTTTCGAGCTATCGACTCCGTTCCACCTGGAAATCGTGCGTCCTATAGCGACGATGTGGGCTTGTATACAGCTTTCCGATACCCGCACTCGTTCGTCCGCTACACTCGTTTATCGCTCCGTTTTTCCCCAGTCATTTCTATGGAATTAATTTTCAAAGTGCTCTAACTCGGTCATTTTTCAAGCTACGGACACGGGATTTCAGACGGTCGGACCCGGGCGTACCGGCTCCCATCACTTCCGTTTTCGGAATTATTGCACTCATCCTTCCGTTTCTATCACTCCTTCAAAATCCCTCCATTCATTTCAATGGGAGGCTCTTAGAGTGGGTGACATCATACACTGTAGATTCCTTCTCAGAAAACGGGTTTTTCACTTTTCAGCCGAACAAATCGCCATAACTTCCTCATACTTTCACCTAGAAACTTCATTTAAATTTTAAATGGTAGAGAAACTTGTCCTTTCTAAGACCTCTAAATTTGAACATTATTGAAAATACGGTTTTTGAGTTATGAATTTTTGTTCGGCACTAGGGACGGTTTCGGCTCCCATAGGGTTCAATGTATTTTTGGAGCAGCTCAGAGTGCGGTTTCTAAAAATTTCTCCTGTTTTTAACTCGTCATAACATGCTCAATTCTCACTTAATATGCAAAATTTTTATACCATATCGATCCCCAGACTCTCCTTGTCGCAACGGTATATACGGTTAAGTGATGTGGGGAAAACTTTCCGAGCTATAAGCATTTGTTCGGAGGGTGGGTACGCTCCCATAGGAACCCATTGAAATTATTTTTTGTCTTTTTCAATTTTCTGCCGAACATTTCACCATAACTTCCTTATACTTTCACCTACAGACTTCATTTAAACTTTAAATGGTAGAGAAATTTCCCCTTTCTCACACTTGTAAGTTTCAGACCGTTTGAGAATACTGTTCTTGAGTTATGAATTTTTGTTTGACACTTGGGAGGGTTTTCCTCTCATAGAGCTCAATGTATTTTAAGAGCGGGTCTGCACGCAGATTTTCAAAACTTTGCCTGTTTTTAACTCGTAATTACACCATCAAATCTCGCTCAAAGTGCAAAAATTTTTACACCATCTCGAGCACCAGACTCTCCTTGTCGCTACGGTATGCTTCGTTCAATTTTGGTTGGGAAAAGTTTTCGAGCTACGGGTGATTTTTTGGAGGGTGCTCCCCGGTCGAAATTCATTGAATCGTGAGTTTGTCAGTTGTATTCTGTGAGCGTGCGTGTGAGAGAGACAGAGAGGGGGGAGGGGGAGGGGCAGAGGCAGACACTGACGGGGAGAGCTGTGAGGGCCACAGAAATACACAGGCAGTCTGTAACACTTTAAAGGTCATTTTTAAGGGGGACGTCTTAATTATCCAGGGTTTCTTAAGGTGGAATTTTTAAAAAAGACCTCATTCACAATATACTGGCTGTCTTTTCAACATTTTAAGACGCGGATCGGGGGACGGGGGTTTAGGCGGCGCAACATCTCGCGTTTCCTCCTGGAAATGCAGACCTCTAGTGTTACGTTTGCTGCCCTTCATTCTGAGGATCGTTCATTCTTGTCCGGTTAACTCCGCCCACAGTTTTCGAGATATCGACTCCGTTCAAAGTTTGTTTCGTAGAGCTGCCCTGTGGGATGCGGGCTTGTATACAGGTTTTGGAAAAGTTACATAGTTTTTGAACAGTAAGCATTTGAAGTTTCGTGTTTTCTCCCATAGGAATGAATGAAGAAATGTCCATAAACTTTTGTCAAACTTTCAAACTGCTGTCACACGGTCAGTTTTCGAGCTAGAGACACCAGAACTCAAACGGGCAGACCCGAGAGTCCACGGTCCCACCACGTGAAATTATGGGCCGATAGGCCACCCGCTTCATGACCTTTGACCCCGTTTTCCATTCACGGCCTACAGAGCTCCATAGAGTCCAATGTAAACTGCTGTGGGAGAGTGCTCTCTTAACATCCCACTACCAACAGCTTAGCAGTAAACTCCTTCACCGTAAGCGTCGCCTAGTGACCCACGTGGGTTTACCGTATCGAGGACCTCGCTTTAAGCGGGAAAGACGCGGATCGGGGGGCAGGGGTTTAGGCGGCGCAACATCTCGCGTTTCCTCCTGGAAATGCAGACCTCTAGTGTTACGTTTGCTGCCCTTCATTCTGAGGATCGTTCATTCTTGTCCGGTTATCTCCGCCCACAGTTTTCGAGATATCGACTCCGTTCAAAGTTTGTTTCATAGAGCTTCCCTGTGGGATGCGGGCTTGTATACAGCTTTTGGAAAAGTTACATAGTTTTTGCACAGTAAGCATTTGAAGTTTCATCTTTACTCCCATAGGAATGAATGGAAAAATGTCCATAAACTTTTGTCAAACTGTAAAACTGCTGTCACACGCTCAGTTTTCGAGCTAGAGACACCAGAACTCAAACGGGCAGACCCGAGGGTCCACGGTCCCACCACGTAAAATTATGGGCCGATAGCCCACCCGCTTCATGACCTTTGACCCCGTTTTCCTTTCACGGCCTACAGAGCTCCATAGAGTTCAATGTAAACTGCTGTGGGAGAGTGCTCTCTTAACATCCCACTACCGACAGCTTAGCAGTAAACTCCTTCACCATAAGCGTCGCCTAGTGACCCACGCGGGTTTACCGTATCGAGGACCTCGCTTTAAGCGGGAAAGACGCGGATCGGCGGACGGGGGTTTAGGCGGCGCAACATCTCGCGTTTCCTCCTGGAAATGCAGACCTCTAGTTATGTTGCGCCTGCTGCTGTAAGCAGCGGCGCGATATATTGTTATCCGTAAGTCATATTATTATTATTTTTATTATTATTTTTATTATTCCGCGTTTCCTTGTCCGCTTAACTAGTCCCGCAGCTTTTGAGCTATCGACTCCGTTCCACCTGGAAATCGTGCATCCTATAGCGACGATGTGGGCTTGTATACAGCTTTCCGATACCCGCACTCGTTCGTCCGCTACACTCGTTTTTCGCTCTGTTTTTCCCCAGTCATTTCTATGGAATTAATTTTCAAAGTGCTCTAACTCGGTCATTTTTCAAGCTACGGACACGGGATTTCAGACGGTCGGACCCGGGCGTACCGGCTCCCATCACTTCCGTTTTCGGAATTTTTGCACTCATCCTTCCCTTTCTTTTCCTCCTTAAAAATCCCTCCATTCATTTCAATGGGAGGCTCTTAGAGTGGGGGTGATGTCATCCACTGCAGTTTCAGTGGCAAAAAGCCGTTTTTTCACTTTTCAGCCGAACAAATCGCCATAACTTCCTCATAGTTTCACCTAGAAACTTCATTTAAATTTTAAATGGTAGAGAAACTTGTCCTTTCTGAGACCTCTAAATTTGAACATTATTGAAAATACGGTTTTTGAGTTATGAATTTTTGTTCGGCACTAGGGACGGTTTCGGCTCCCATAGGGTTCAATGTATTTTTGGAGCAGCTCAGAGTGCGGTTTCTAAAATTTTCTCCTGTTTTTAACTCGTCATAACATGCTCAATTCTCACTTAATCTGCAAATTTTTTATACCATATCGATCCCCAGACTCTCCTTGTCGCAACGGTATATACGGTTAAGTGATGTGAGGAAAACTTTCCGAGCTATAAGAATTTGTTCGGAGGGTGGGTACGCTCCCATAGGAACCCATTGAAATTATTTTTTTTCTTTTTCAATTTTCTGCCGAACATTTCACCATAACTTCCTTATACTTTCACCTACAGACTTCATTTAAATTTTAAATGGTAGAGAAATTTCCCCTTTCTCAAACTTGTAAGTTTCAGACCGTTTGAGAATACCGTTCTTGAGTTATGAATTTTTGTTTGACACTTGGGAGGGTTTTCCTCCCATAGAGCTCAATGTATTTTAAGAGCGGGTCGGCACGCAGATTTTCAAAACTTTGCCTGTTTTTAACTCGTAATTACACCATCAAATCTCGCTCAAAGTGCAAAAATTTTACACCATCTCGAGCACAAGACTCTCCTTGTCGCTACGGTATGCTTTGTTCATTTTTGGTTGGGAAAAGTTTTCGAGCTACGGGTGATTTTTTGGAGGGTGCTCCCCGGTCGAAATTCATTGAATCATGAGTCTGTCAGTTGTATTCTGTGAGCATGCGTGTGAGAGAGACAGAGGGGGGAGGGGGAGGGGCAGAGGCAGAGACTGAGGGGAAGAGCTGTGAGGGCCACAGAAATACACAGGCAGTCTGTAACACTTTAAAGGTCATTTTTAAGGGGGACGTCTTAATTATCCAGGGTTTCTTAAGGTGGAATTTTTAAAGAATACCTCATTCACAATATACTGGCTGTCTTTTCGACATTTTAAGCTTTATTTAAAGTGGTCATTTTTAAAGGTGGACGTGTCAATACAACTGTGGGTTTCTTAAGGTGGAATTTTTATTAAGGTGGTATTTAAAATGTATTGGCCATCTTTTTTTGCTTTTAAGACTCTTTTGGCCTGTGATGTGGACATTTCAATACAATTCTGGGTTTCTTAAGGTGGAATTGTTTTTAAAGGTGGAATTCAAAATGTATCGTTTTCCATTCACGGCCTACAGAGCTCCATAGAGTCCAATGTAAACTGCTGTGGGAGAGTGCTCTCTTAACATCCCACTACCGACAGCTTAGCAGTAAACTCCTTCACCATAAGCGTCGCCTAGTGACCCACGCGGGTTTACCGTATCGAGGACCTCGCTTTAAGCGGGAAAGACGCGGATCGGGGGGCAGGGGTTTAGGCGGCGCAACATCTCGCGTTTCCTCCTGGAAATGCAGACCTCTAGTGTTACGTTTGCTGCCCTTCATTCTGAGGATCGTTCATTCTTGTCCGGTTATCTCCGCCCACAGTTTTCGAGATATCGACTCCGTTCAAAGTTTGTTTCGTAGAGCTTCCCTGTGGGATGCGGGCTTGTATACAGCTTTTGGAAAAGTTACATAGTTTTCGCACAGTAAGCATTTGAAGTTTCATCTTAACTCCCATAGGAATGAATGGAAAAATGTCCATAAACTTTTGTCAAACTTTCAAACTGCTGTCACACGGTCAGTTTTCGAGCTAGAGACACCAGAACTCAAACGGGCAGACCCGAGAGTCCACGGTCCCACCACGTGAAATTATAGGCCGATACCCCGCCCGCTTCATGACCTTTGACCCCGTTTTCCATTCACGGCCTACAGAGCTCCATAGAGTCCAATGTAAACTGCTGTGGGAGAGTGCTCTCTTAACATCCCACTACCGACAGCTTAGCAGTAAACTCCTTCACCATAAGCGTCGCCTAGTGACCCACGCGGGTTTACCGTATCGAGGACCTCGCTTTAAGCGGGAAAGACGCGGATCGGGGGACGGGGGTTTCGGCGGCGCAACATCTCGCGTTTCCTCCTGGTGTTACGTTTGCTGCCCTTCATTCTGAGGATCGTTCGTTCTTGTCCGGTTAACTCCGCCCACAGTTTTCGAGATATCGACTCCGTTCAAAGTTTGTTTCGTAGAGCTGCCCTGTGGGATGCGGGCTTGTATACAGCTTTTGGAAAAGTTGCATAGTTTTCGCACAGTAAGCATTTGAAGTTTCATCTTTACTCTCATAGGAATGAATGGAAAAATGTCCATAAACTTTTGTCAAACATTCAAACTGCTGTCACACGGTCAGTTTTCGAGCTAGAGACACCAGAATTCAAACGGGCAGACCCGAGAGTCCACGGTCCCGCCACGTGAAATTATAGGCCGATAGCCCACCCGCTTCATGACCTTTCACCCCGTTTTCCATTCACGGCCTACAGAGCTCCATAGAGTCCAATGTAAACTGCTGTGGGAGAGTGCTCTCTTAACATCCCACTACCAACAGCTTAGCAGTAAACTCCTTCACCATAAGCGTCGCCTAGTGACCCACGAGGGTTTACCTACCGACGGCCTCGCTTTAAGCGGGAAAGACGCGGATCGGGGGGCGGGGGTTTAGGCGGCGCAACATCTCGCGTTTCCTCCTGGAAATGCAGACCTCTAGTGTTACGTTTGCTGCCCTTCATTCTGAGGATCGTTCATTCTTGTCCGGTTAACTCCGCCCACAGTTTTCGAGATATCGACTCCGTTCAAAGTTTGTTTCGTAGAGCTGCCCTGTGGGATGCGGGCTTGTATACAGCTTTTGGAAAAGTTGCATAGTTTTTGCACAGTAAGCCTTTGAAGTTTCATCTTTTCTCCCATAGGAATGAATGGAAAAATGTCCATAAACTTTTGTCAAACTTTCAAAGTGCTGTCACACGGTCAGTTTTCGAGCTACAGACACCAGAATTCAAACGGGTAGACCCGAGGGTCCACGGTCCCACCACGTAAAATTATGGGCCGATAGCCCGCCCGCTTCATGACCTTTGACCCCGTTTTCCTTTCACGGCCTACACAGCTCCATAGAGTCCAATGTAAACTGCTGTGGGAGAGTGCTCTCTTAACATCCCACTACCGACAGCTTAGCAGTAAACTCCTTCACCATAAGCGTCGCCTAGTGACCCACGCGGGTTTACAGTGTCGAGGACCTCACTTTAAGCGGGAAAGACGCGGATCGGGGGGCAGGGGTTTAGGCGGCGCAACATCTCGCGTTTCCTCCTGGAAATGCAGACCTCTAGTTATGTTGCGCCTGCTGCTTTAAGCAGCGGCGCAATATATTGTTATCCGTAAGTCATATTATTATTATTTTTATTATTATTTTTATTATTCCGCGTTTCCTTGTCCGCTTAACTAGTCCCGCAGCTTTCGAGCTATCGACTCCGTTCCACCTGGAAATCGTGCGTCCTATAGCGACGATGTGGGCTTGTATACAGCTTTCCGATACCCGCACTCGTTCGTCCGCTACACTCGTTTTTCGCTCTGTTTTTCCCCAGTCATTTCTATGGAATTAATTTTCAAAGTGCTCTAACTCGGTCATTTTTCAAGCTACGGACACGGGATTTCAGACGGTCGGACCCGGGCGTACCGGCTCCCATCACTTCCGTTTTCGGAATTTTTGCACTCATCCTTCCCTTTCTTTTCCTCCTTCAAAATCCCTCCATTCATTTCAATGGGAGGCTCTTAGAGTGGGGGTGATGTCATCCACTGTAGTTTCAGTGGCAAAAAGCCGTTTTTTCACTTTTCAGCCGAACAAATCGCCATAACTTCCTCATAGTTTCACCTAGAAACTTCATTTAAATTTTAAATGGTAGAGAAACTTGTCCTTTCTGAGACCTCTAAATTTGAACATTATTGAAAATACGGTTTTTGAGTTATGAATTTTTGTTCGGCACTAGGGACGGTTTCGGCTCCCATAGGGTTCAATGTATTTTTGGAGCAGCTCAGAGTGCGGTTTCTAAAATTTTCTCCTGTTTTTAACTCGTCATAACATGCTCAATTCTCACTTAATCTGCAAATTTTTTATACCATATCGATCCCCAGACTCTCCTTGTCGCAACGGTATATACGGTTAAGTGATGTGAGGAAAACTTTCCGAGCTATAAGCATTTGTTCGGAGGGTGGGTACGCTCCCATAGGAACCCATTGAAATTATTTTTTTTCTTTTTCAATTTTCTGCCGAACATTTCACCATAACTTCCTTATACTTTCACCTACAGACTTCATTTAAATTTTAAATGGTAGAGAAATTTCCCCTTTCTCAAACTTGTAAGTTTCAGACCGTTTGAGAATACCGTTCTTGAGTTATGAATTTTTGTTTGACACTTGGGAGGGTTTTCCTCCCATAGAGCTCAATGTATTTTAAGAGCGGGTCGGCACGCAGATTTTCAAAACTTTGCCTGTTTTTAACTCGTAATTACACCATCAAATCTCGCTCAAAGTGCAAAAATTTTTACACCATCTCGAGCACAAGACTCTCCTTGTCGCTACGGTATGCTTTGTTCATTTTTGGTTGGGAAAAGTTTTCGAGCTACGGGTGATTTTTTGGAGGGTGCTCCCCGGTCGAAATTCATTGAATCATGAGTCTGTCAGTTGTATTCTGTGAGCATGCGTGTGAGAGAGACAGAGGGGGGAGGGGGAGGGGCAGAGGCAGAGACTGAGGGGAAGAGCTGTGAGGGCCACAGAAATACACAGGCAGTCTGTAACACTTTAAAGGTCATTTTTAAGGGGGACGTCTTAATTATCCAGGGTTTCTTAAGGTGGAATTTTTAAAGAATACCTCATTCACAATATACTGGCTGTCTTTTCGACATTTTAAGCTTTATTTAAAGTGGTCATTTTTAAAGGTGGACGTGTCAATACAACTGTGGGTTTCTTAAGGTGGAATTTTTATTAAGGTGGTATTTAAAATGTATTGGCCATCTTTTTTTGCTTTTAAGACTCTTTTGGCCTGTGATGTGGACATTTCAATACAATTCTGGGTTTCTTAAGGTGGAATTGTTTTTAAAGGTGGAATTCAAAATGTATCGTTTTCCATTCACGGCCTACAGAGCTCCATAGAGTCCAATGTAAACTGCTGTGGGAGAGTGCTCTCTTAACATCCCACTACCGACAGCTTAGCAGTAAACTCCTTCACCATAAGCGTCGCCTAGTGACCCACGCGGGTTTACCGTACCGAGGACCTCGCTTTAAGCGGTAAAGACGCGGATCGGGGGACGGGGGTTTAGGCGGCGCAACATCTCGCGTTTCCTCCTGGAAATGCAGACCTCTAGTGTTACGTTTGCTGCCCTTCATTCTGAGGATCTTCATTCCTTGTCCGGTTAACTCCGCCCACAGTTTTCGAGATATTGACTCCGTTCAAAGTTTGTTTCGTAGAGCTTCCCTGTGGGATGCGGGCTTGTATACAGCTTTTGGAGAAGTTACATAGTTTTTGCACAGTAAGCATTTGAAGTTTCGTGTTTTCTCCCATAGGAATGAATGAAGAAATGTCCATAAACTTTTGTCAAACTTTCAAACTGCTGTCACACGGTCAGTTTTCGAGCTAGAGACACCAGAACTCAAACGGGCAGACCCGAGAGTCCACGGTCTCGCCACGTGAAATTATAGGCCGATAGCCCACCCGCTTCATGACCTTTGACCTCGTTTTACATTCACGGCCTACAGAGCTCCATAGAGTCCAATGTAAACTGCTGTGGGAGAGTGCTCCCTTAACATCCCACTACCAACAGCTTAGCAGTAAACTCCTTCACCATAAGCGTCGCCTAGTGACCCACGCGGGTTTACCGTATCGAGGACCTCGCTTTAAGCGGGAAAGACGCGGATCGGGGGGCAGGGATTTAGGCGGCGCAACATCTCGCGTTTCCTCCTGGAAATGCAGACCTCTAGTGTTACGTTTGCTGCCCTTCATTCTAAGGATCGTTCATTCTTGTCCGGTTAACTCCGCCCACAGTTTTCGAGATATCGACTCCGTTCAAAGTTTCATTCGTAGAGCTTCCCTGTGGGATGCGGGCTTGTATACAGCTTTTGGAAAACTTGCATAGTTTTCGCACAGTAAGCATTTGAAGTTTCGTGTTTTCTCCCATAGGAATGAATGGAAAAATGTCCATAAACTTTTGTCAAACTTTCAAACTGCTGTCACACGGTCAGTTTTCGAGCTAGACACACCAGAATTCAAACGGGCAGACCCGAGAGTCCACGGTCCCGCCACGTGAAATTATGGGCCGATAGCCCACCCGCTTCATGACCTTTGACCCCGTTTTCCATTCACGGCCTACAGAGCTCCATAGAGTCCAATGTAAACTGCTGTGGGAGAGTGCTCTCTTAACATCCCACTACCAACAGCTTAGCAGGTAACTCCTTCACCATAAGCGTCGCCTAGTGACCCACGCGGGTTTACCGTATCGAGGACCTCCCTTTAAGCGGGAAAGACGCGGATCGGGGGACGGGGGTTTAGGCGGCGCAACATCTCGCGTTTCCTCCTGGAAATGCAGACCTCTAGTGTTACGTTTGCTGCCCTTCATTCTGAGGATCGTTCGTTCTTGTCCGGTTAACTCCGCCCACAGTTTTCGAGATATCGACTCCGTTCAAAGTTTCATTCGTAGAGCTTCCCTGTGGGATGCGGGCTTGTATACAGCTTTTGGAAAAGTTGCATAGTTTTAGCACAGTAAGCATTTGAAGTTTCATCTTTTGTCCCATAGGAATGAATGGAAATATGTCCATAAACTTTTGTCAAACTTTCAAACTGCTGTCACACGCTCAGTTTTCGAGCTAGAGACACCAGAATTCAAACGGGCAGACCCGAGAGTCCAAGGTCCCACCACGTGAAATTATGGGCCGATACCCCGCCCGCTTCATGACCTTTGACCCCGTTTTCCATTCACGGCCTACAGAGCTCCATAGAGTCCAATGTAAACCGCTGTGGGAGAGTGCTCTCTTAACATCCCACTACCGACAGCTTAGCAGTAAACTCCTTCACCATAAGCGTCGCCTAGTGACCCACGCGGGTTTACCGTATCGAGGACCTCGCTTTAAGCGGGAAAGACGCGGATCGGGGGGCAGGGGTTTAGGCGGCGCAACATCTCGCGTTTCCTCCTGGAAATGCAGACCTCTAGTGCTACGTTTGCTGCCCTTCATTCTGAGGATCGTTCATTCTTGTCCGGTTAACTCCGCCCACAGTTTTCGAGATATCGACTCCGTTCAAAGTTTGTTTCGTAGAGCTGCCCTGTGGGATGCGGGCTTGTATACAGCTTTTGGAAAAGTTGCATAGTTTTTGCACAGTAAGCCTTTGAAGTTTCATCTTTTCTCCTATAGGAATGAATGGAAAAATGTCCATAAACTTTTGTCAAACTTTCAAACTGCTTTCACACGCTCAGTTTTCGAGCTACAGACACCAGAATTCAAACGGGCAGACCCGAGAGTCCACGGTCCCGCCACGTGAAATTGTGGGCCGATAGCCCACCCGCTTCATGACCTTTGACCCCGTTTTCCATTCACGGCCTACAGAGCGCCATAGAGTCCAATGTAAACTGCTGTGGGAGAGTGCTCTCTTAACATCCCACTACCGACAGCTTAGCAGTAAACTCCTTCACCATAGGCGTCGCCTAGTGACCCACGCGGGTTTACCGTATCGAGGACCTCGCTTTAAGCGAGAAAGACGCGGATCGGGGGGCGGGGGTTTAGGCGGCGCAACATCTCGCGTTTCCTCCTGGAAATGCAGACCTCTAGTGTTACGTTTGCCGCCCTTCATTCTGAGGATCGTTCATTCTTGTCCGGTTAACTCCGCCCACAGTTTTCGAGATATCGACTCCGTTCAAAGTTTGTTTCGTAGAGCTTCCCTG
This sequence comes from Hoplias malabaricus, assembly GCF_029633855.1. NCBI lineage: Eukaryota > Metazoa > Chordata > Actinopteri > Characiformes > Erythrinidae > Hoplias > Hoplias malabaricus. Next base: position 47,599,720 of record NC_089803.1, on the reverse strand, counting down.
TGGGATGCGGGCTTGTATACAGCTTTTAGAAAAGTTACATAGTTTTCGCACAGGAAGCATTTGAAGTTTCATCTTTTCTCACATAGGAATGAATGGAAAATTGTCCATAAACTTTTGTCAAACATTCAAACTGCTGTCACACGGTCAGTTTTCGAGCTAGAGACACCAGAACTCAAACGGGCAGACCCGAGGGTCCACGGTCCCACCACGTAAAATTATGGGCCGATAACCCACCCGCTTCATGACCTTTGACCCCGTTTTCCTTTCACGGCCTACAGAGCTCCATAGAGTCCAATGTAAACTGCTGTGGGAGAGTGCTCTCTTAACATCCCACTACCGACAGCTTAGCAGTAAACTCCTTCACCATAAGCGTCGCCTAGTGACCCACGCGGGTTTACCGTATCGAGGACCTCGCTTTAAGCGGGAAAGACGCGGATCGGGGGACGGGGGTTTAGGCGGCGCAACATCTCGTGTGTTACGTTTGCTGCCCTTCATTCTGAGGATGGTTCATTCTTGTCCGGTTAACTCCGCCCACAGTTTTCGAGATATCGACTCCGTTCAAAGTTTGTTTCGTACAGCTTCCCTGTGGGATGCGGGCTTGTATACAGCTTTTGGAAAAGTTACATAGTTTTCGCACAGTAAGCATTTGAAGTTTCGTGTTTTCTCCCATAGGAATGAATGGAAAAATGTCCATAAACTTTTGTCAAACTTTCAAACTGCTGTCACACGCTCAGTTTTCGAGCTAGAGACACCAGAACTGAAACCGTCAGACCCGAGAGTCCACGGTCCCACCACGTGAAATTATAGGCCGATACCCCGCCCGCTTCATGACCTTTGACCCCATTTTCCATTCACGGCCTACACAGCTCCATAGAGTCCAATGTAAACTGCTGTGGGAGAGTGCTCTCTTAACATCCCACTACCAACAGCTTAGCAGTAAACTCCTTCACCATAGGCGTCGCCTAGTGACCCACGCGGGTTTACCGTATCGAGGACCTCGCTTTAAGCGGGAAAGACGCGGATCGGGGGGCAGGGATTTAGGCGGCGCAACATCTCGCGTTTCCTCCTGGAAATGCAGACCTCTAGTGTTACGTTTGCTGCCCTTCATTCTGAGGATCTTCATTCCTTGTCCGGTTAACTCCGCCCACAGTTTTCGAGATATCGACTCCGTTCAAAGTTTGTTTCGTAGAGCTTCCCTGTGGGATGCGGGCTTGTATACAGCTTTTGGAAAAATTACATAGTTTTCGCACAGGAACCATTTGAAGTTTCATCTTTACTCCCTTAGGAATGAATGGAAAAATGTCCATAAACTTTTGTCAAACTTTCAAACTGCTGTCACACGCTCAGTTTTCGAGCTAGAGACACCAGAACTCAAACGGGCAGACCCGAGGGTCCACGGTCCCACCACGTAAAATTATGGGCCGATAGCCCACCCGCTTCATGACCTTTGACCCCGTTTTCCATTCACGGCCTACTGAGCTCCATAGAGTCCAATGTAAACTGCTGTGGGAGAGTGCTCTCTTAACATCCCACTACCAACAGCTTAGCAGTAAACTCCTTCACCATAAGCGTCGCCTAGTGACCCACGCGGGTTTACCTACCGACGGCCTCGCTTTAAGCGGGAAAGACGCGGATCGGGGGGCAGGGGTTTAGGCGGCGCAACATCTCGCGTTTCCTCCTGGAAATGCAGACCTCTAGTGTTACGTTTGCTGCCCTTCATTCTGAGGATCGTTCGTTCTTGTCCGGTTAACTCCGCCCACAGTTTTCGAGATATCGACTCCGTTCAAAGTTTGTTTCGTAGAGCTGCCCTGTGGGATGCGGGCTTGTATACAGCTTTTGGAAAAGTTGCATAGTTTTTGCACAGTAAGCATTTGAAGTTTCATCTTTTCTCCCATAGGAATGAATGGAAAAATGTCCATAAACTTTTGTCAAACTTTCAAACTGCTGTCACACGCTCAGTTTTCGAGCTAGAGACACCAGAATTCAAACGGGCAGACCCGAGAGTCCACGGTCCCGCCACGTGAAATTATGGGCCGATAGCCCACCCGCTTCATGACCTTTGACCCCGTTTTCCATTCACGGCCTACAGAGCTCCATAGAGTCCAATGTAAACTGCTGTGGGAGAGAGCTCTCTTAACATCCCACTACCGACAGCTTAGCAGTAAACTCCTTCACCATAAGCGTCGCCTAGTGACCCACGCGGGTTTACCGTATCGAGGACCTCGCTTTAAGCGGGAAAGACGCGGATCGGGGGACGGGGGTTTAGGCGGCGCAACATCTCGCGTTTCCTCCTGGAAATGCAGACCTCTAGTGTTACGTTTGCTGCCCTTCATTCTGAGGATCGTTCATTCTTGTCCGGTTAACTCCGCCCACAGTTTTCGAGATATCGACTTCGTTCAAAGTTTGTTTCGTAGAGCTTCCCTGTGGGATGCGGGCTTGTATACAGCTTTTGGAAAAGTTACATAGTTTTCGCACAGGAAGCATTTGAAGTTTTATCTTTACTCCCATAGGAATGAATGGAAAAATGTCCATAAACTTTTGTCAAACTTTAAAACTGCTGTCACACGGTCAGTTTTCGAGCTAGAGAAACCAGAACTCAAACGGGCAGACCCGAGGGTCCACGGTCCCACCACGTAAAATTATGGGCCGATAACCCACCCGCTTCATGACCTTTGACCCCGTTTTCCTTTCACGGCCTACAGAGCTCCATAGAGTCCAATGTAAACTGCTGTGGGAGAGTGCTCTCTTAACATCCCACTACCGACAGCTTAGCAGTAAACTCCTTCACCATAAGCGTCGCCTAGTGACCCACGCGGGTTTACCGTATCGAGGACCTCGCTTTAAGCGGGAAAGACGCGGATCGGGGGACGGGGGTTTAGGCGGCGCAACATCTCGTGTGTTACGTTTGCTGCCCTTCATTCTGAGGATGGTTCATTCTTGTCCGGTTAACTCCGCCCACAGTTTTCGAGATATCGACTCCGTTCAAAGTTTGTTTCGTACAGCTTCCCTGTGGGATGCGGGCTTGTATACAGCTTTTGGAAAAGTTACATAGTTTTCGCACAGTAAGCATTTGAAGTTTCGTGTTTTCTCCCATAGGAATGAATGGAAAAATGTCCATAAACTTTTGTCAAACTTTCAAACTGCTGTCACACGCTCAGTTTTCGAGCTAGAGACACCAGAACTGAAACCGTCAGACCCGAGAGTCCACGGTCCCACCACGTGAAATTATAGGCCGATACCCCGCCCGCTTCATGACCTTTGACCCCATTTTCCATTCACGGCCTACACAGCTCCATAGAGTCCAATGTAAACTGCTGTGGGAGAGTGCTCTCTTAACATCCCACTACCAACAGCTTAGCAGTAAACTCCTTCACCATAGGCGTCGCCTAGTGACCCACGCGGGTTTACCGTATCGAGGACCTCGCTTTAAGCGGGAAAGACGCGGATCGGGGGGCAGGGATTTAGGCGGCGCAACATCTCGCGTTTCCTCCTGGAAATGCAGACCTCTAGTGTTACGTTTGCTGCCCTTCATTCTGAGGATCTTCATTCCTTGTCCGGTTAACTCCGCCCACAGTTTTCGAGATATCGACTCCGTTCAAAGTTTGTTTCGTAGAGCTTCCCTGTGGGATGCGGGCTTGTATACAGCTTTTGGAAAAATTACATAGTTTTCGCACAGGAACCATTTGAAGTTTCATCTTTACTCCCATAGGAATGAATGGAAAAATGTCCATAAACTTTTGTCAAACTTTCAAACTGCTGTCACACGCTCAGTTTTCGAGCTAGAGACACCAGAACTCAAACGGGCAGACCCGAGGGTCCACGGTCCCACCACGTAAAATTATGGGCCGATAGCCCACCCGCTTCATGACCTTTGACCCCGTTTTCCATTCACGGCCTACTGAGCTCCATAGAGTCCAATGTAAACTGCTGTGGGAGAGTGCTCTCTTAACATCCCACTACCAACAGCTTAGCAGTAAACTCCTTCACCATAAGCGTCGCCTAGTGACCCACGCGGGTTTACCTACCGACGGCCTCGCTTTAAGCGGGAAAGACGCGGATCGGGGGGCAGGGGTTTAGGCGGCGCAACATCTCGCGTTTCCTCCTGGAAATGCAGACCTCTAGTGTTACGTTTGCTGCCCTTCATTCTGAGGATCGTTCGTTCTTGTCCGGTTAACTCCGCCCACAGTTTTCGAGATATCGACTCCGTTCAAAGTTTGTTTCGTAGAGCTGCCCTGTGGGATGCGGGCTTGTATACAGCTTTTGGAAAAGTTGCATAGTTTTTGCACAGTAAGCATTTGAAGTTTCATCTTTTCTCCCATAGGAATGAATGGAAAAATGTCCATAAACTTTTGTCAAACTTTCAAACTGCTGTCACACGCTCAGTTTTCGAGCTAGAGACACCAGAATTCAAACGGGCAGACCCGAGAGTCCACGGTCCCGCCACGTGAAATTATGGGCCGATAGCCCACCCGCTTCATGACCTTTGACCCCGTTTTCCATTCACGGCCTACAGAGCTCCATAGAGTCCAATGTAAACTGCTGTGGGAGAGAGCTCTCTTAACATCCCACTACCGACAGCTTAGCAGTAAACTCCTTCACCATAAGCGTCGCCTAGTGACCCACGCGGGTTTACCGTATCGAGGACCTCGCTTTAAGCGGGAAAGACGCGGATCGGGGGACGGGGGTTTAGGCGGCGCAACATCTCGCGTTTCCTCCTGGAAATGCAGACCTCTAGTGTTACGTTTGCTGCCCTTCATTCTGAGGATCGTTCATTCTTGTCCGGTTAACTCCGCCCACAGTTTTCGAGATATCGACTTCGTTCAAAGTTTGTTTCGTAGAGCTTCCCTGTGGGATGCGGGCTTGTATACAGCTTTTGGAAAAGTTACATAGTTTTCGCACAGGAAGCATTTGAAGTTTTATCTTTACTCCCATAGGAATGAATGGAAAAATGTCCATAAACTTTTGTCAAACTTTAAAACTGCTGTCACACGGTCAGTTTTCGAGCTAGAGACACCAGAACTCAAACGGGCAGACCCGAGGGTCCACGGTCCCAGCACGTGAAACTATAGGCCGATAGCCCACCCGCTTCATGACCTTTGACCCCGTTTTCCTTTCACGGCCTACAGAGCTCCATAGAGTCCAATGTAAACTGCTGTGGGAGAGTGCTCTCTTAACATCCCACTACCAACAGCTTAGCAGTAAACTCCTTCACCATAAGCGTCGCCTAGTGACCCACGAGGGTTTACCTACCGACGGCCTCGCTTTAAGCGGGAAAGACGCGGATCGGGGGGCGGGGGTTTAGGCGGCGCAACATCTCGCGTTTCCTCCTGGAAATGCAGACCTCTAGTGTTACGTTTGCTGCCCTTCATTCTGAGGATCGTTCATTCTTGTCCGGTTAACTCCGCCCACAGTTTTCGAGATATCGACTCCGTTCAAAGTTTCATTCGTACAGCTTCCCTGTGGGATGCGGGCTTGTATACAGCTTTTGGAAAAGTTACATAGTTTTCGCACAGTAAGCATTTGAAGTTTCATCTTTACTCCCATAGGAATGAATGGAAAAATGTCCATAAACTTTTGTCAAACTTTAAAACTGCTGTCACACGCTCAGTTTTCGAGCTAGAGACACCAGAACTCAAACGGGCAGACCCGAGAGTCCAAGGTCCCACCACGTGAAATTATGGGCCGATAGCACACCCGCTTCATAACCTTTGACCCCGTTTTCCATTCACGGCCTACAGAGCTCCACACAGTCCAATGTAAACTGCTGTGAGAGAGTGCTCTCTTAACATCCCACTACCGACAGCTTAGCAGTAAACTCCTTCACCATAAGCGTCGCCTAGTGACCCACGCGGGTTTACCGTATCGAGGACCTCGCTTTAAGCGGGAAAGACGCGGATCGGGGGGCAGGGGTTTAGGCGGCGCAACATCTCGCGTTTCCTCCTGGAAATGCAGACCTCTAGTGTTATGTTTGCTGCCCTTCATTCTGAGGATCGTTCATTCTTGTCCGGTTAACTCCGCCCACAGTTTTCGAGATATCGACTCCGTTCAAAGTTTGTTTCGTACAGCTTCCCTGTGGGATGCGGGCTTGTATACAGCTTTTGGAAAAGTTACATAGTTTTAGCACAGTAAGCATTTGAAATTTCAACTTTTCTCCCATAGGAATGAATGGAAAAATGTCCATAAACTTTTGTCAAACTTTCAAACTGCTGTCACACGGTCAGTTTTCGAGCTAGAGACACCAGAACTCAAACGGGTATACCCGAGGGTCCACGGTCCCACCACGTGAAATTATGGGCCGATACCCCGCCCGCTTCATGACCTTTGACCCCGTTTTCCATTCACGGCCTACAGAGCTCCATAGAGTCCAATGTAAACTGCTGTGGGAGAGTGCTCTCTTAACATCCCACTACCAACAGCTTAGCAGTAAACTCCTTCACCATAAGCGTCGCCTAGTGACCCACGCGGGTTTACCGTATCGAGGACCTCGCTTTAAGCGGGAAAGACGCGGATCGGGGGACGGGGGTTTAGGCGGCGCAACATCTCGCGTTTCCTCCTGGAAATGCAGACCTCTAGTGTTACGTTTGCTGCCCTTCATTCTGAGGATCGTTCATTCTTGTCCGGTTAACTCCGCCCACAGTTTTCGAGATATCGACTCCGTTCAAAGTTTGTTTCGTAGAGCTTCCCTGTGGGATGCGGGCTTGTATACAGCTTTTGGAAAAGTTGCATAGTTTTCGCACAGTAAGCCTTTGAATTTTCATCTTTTCTCCCATAGGAATGAATGGGAAAATGTCCATAAACTTTTGTCAAACTTTAAAACTGCTGTCACACGGTCAGTTTTCGAGCTAGAGACACCAGAATTCAAACGGGCACACCCGAGAGTCCACGGTCCCACCACGTGAATTTATGGGCCGATAGCCCACCCGCTTCATGACCTTTGACCCCGTTTTCCTTTCACGGCCTACACAGCTCCATAGAGTCCAATGTAAACTGCTGTGGGAGAGTGCTCTCTTAACATCCCACTACCGACAGCTTAGCAGTAAACTCCTTCACCATAAGCGTCGCCTAGTGACCCACGCGGGTTTACCGTATCGAGGACCTCGCTTTAAGCGGGAAAGACGCAGATCGGGGGACGGGGGTTTAGGCGGCGCAACATCTCGCGTTTCCTCCTGGAAATGCAGACCTCTAGTGTTACGTTTGCTGCCCTTCACTCTGAGGATCTTCATTCCTTGTCCGGTTAACTCCGCCCACAGTTTTCGAGATATCGACTCCGTTCAAAGTTTGTTTCGTAGAGCTTACCTGTGGGATGCGGGCTTGTATACAGCTTTTGGAAAAGTTGCATAGTTTTTGCACAGTAAGCATTTGAAGTTTCATCTTTACTCCCATAGGAATGAATGGGAAAATGTCCATAAACTTTTGTCAAACTTTCAAACTGCTGTCACACGCTCAGTTTTCGAGCTAGAGACACCAGAATTCAAACGGGCAGACCCGAGAGTCCAAGGTCCCACCACGTGAAACTATAGGCCGATAGCCCACCCGCTTCATGACCTTTGACCCCGTTTTCCATTCACGGCCTACACAGCTCCATAGAGTCCAATGTAAACTGCTGTGGGAGAGTGCTCTCTTAACATCCCACTACCAACAGCTTAGCAGTAAACTCCTTCACCATAAGCGTCGCCTAGTGACCCACGCGGGTTTACCGTATCGAGGATCTCGCTTTAAGCGAGAAAGACGCGGATCGGGGGGCAGGGGTTTAGGCGGCGCAACATCTCGCGTTTCCTCCTGGAAATGCAGACCTCTAGTGTTACGTTTGCTGCCCTTCATTCTGAGGATCGTTCATTCTTGTCCGGTTAACTCCGCCCACAGTTTTCGAGATATCGACTCCGTTCAAAGTTTGTTTCGTAGAGCTTCCCTGTGGGATGCGGGCTTGTATACAGCTTTTGGAAAAGTTGCATAGTTTTCGCACAGTAAGCATTTGAAGTTTCGTGTTTTCTCCCATAGGAATGAATGGAAAAATGTCCATAAACTTTTGTCAAACTTTCAAACTGCTGTCACACGGTCAGTTTTCCAGCTACAGACACCAGAACTCAAACGGGCAGACCCGAGAGTCCACGGTCCCACCACGTGAAATTATAGGCCGATAGCCCACCCGCTTCATGACCTTTGACCCCGTTTTCCATTCACGGCCTACACAGCTCCATAGAGTCCAATGTAAACTGCTGTGGGAGAGTGCTCTCTTAACATCCCACTACCGACAACTTAGCAGTAAACTCCTTCACCATAAGCGTCGCCTAGTGACCCACCCGGGTTTACCGTATCGAGGACCTCGCTTTAAGCGGGAAAGACGCGGATCGGGGGACGGGGGTTTAGGCGGCGCAACATCTCGCGTTTCCTCCTGGAAATGCAGACCTCTAGTGTTACGTTTGCTGCCCTTCATTCTGAGGATCGTTCATTCTTGTCCGGTTAACTCCGCCCACAGTTTTCGAGATATCGACTTCGTTCAAAGTTTGTTTCGTAGAGCTTCCCTGTGGGATGCGGGCTTGTATACAGCTTTTGGAAAAGTTACATAGTTTTCGCACAGTAAGCATTTGAAGTTTCATCTTTACTCCCATAGGAATGAATGGAAAAATGTCCATAAACTTTTGTCAAACTTTAAAACTGCTGTCACACGCTCAGTTTTCGAGCTAGAGACACCAGAACTCAAACGGGCAGACCCGAGAGTCCAAGGTCCCACCACGTGAAATTATGGGCCGATAGCCCACCCGCTTCATAACCTTTGACCCCGTTTTCCATTCACGGCCTACAGAGCTCCACACAGTCCAATGTAAACTGCTGTGAGAGAGTGCTCTCTTAACATCCCACTACCGACAGCTTAGCAGTAAACTCCTTCACCATAAGCGTCGCCTAGTGACCCACGCGGGTTTACCGTATCGAGGACCTCGCTTTAAGCGGGAAAGACGCGGATCGGGGGGCAGGGGTTTAGGCGGCGCAACATCTCGCGTTTCCTCCTGGAAATGCAGACCTCTAGTGTTACGTTTGCTGCCCTTCATTCTGAGGATCGTTCATTCTTGTCCGGTTAACTCCGCCCACAGTTTTCGAGATATCGACTCCGTTCAAAGTTTGTTTCGTAGAGCTTCCCTGTGGGATGCGGGCTTGTATACAGCTTTTGGAAAAGTTACATAGTTTTCGCACAGTAAGCGTTTGAAGTTTCAACTTTTCTCCCATAGGAATGAATGGAAAAGTGTCCATAAACTTTTGTCAAACTTTTAAACTGCTGTCACACGGTCAGTTTTCGAGCTACAGACACCAGAACTCAAACGGGCAGACCCGAGGGTCCACGGTCCCACCACGTGAAACTATAGGCCGATAGCCCACCCGCTTCATGACCTTTGACCCCGTTTTCCATTCACGGCCTACAGAGCTCCATAGAGTCCAATGTAAACTGCTGTGGAAGAGTGCTCTCTTAACATCCCACTACCAACAGCTTAGCAGTAAACTCCTTCACCATAGGCGTCGCCTAGTGACCCACGAGGGTTTCCGTACCGAGGGCCTCGCTTTAAGCGGTAAAGACGCGGATCGGGGGGCAGGGGTTTAGGCGGCGCAACATCTCGCGTTTCCTCCTGGAAATGCAGACCTCTAGTTATTATTATTATTTTTATTATTATTTTTATTATTCCGCGTTTCCTTGTCCGCCTAACTAGTCCCGCAGCTTTCGAGCTATCGACTCCGTTCCACCTGGAAATCGTGCGTCCTATAGCGACGATGTGGGCTTGTATACAGCTTTCCGATACCCGCACTCGTTCGTCCGCTACACTCGTTTTTCGCTCTGTTTTTCCCCAGTCATTTCTATGGAATTAATTTTCGAACTGCTCTAACTCGGTCAATTTTCAAGCTACGGACACGAGATTTCAGACGGTCGGACCCGGGCGCACCGTGACCCGTCACTTCCGTTTTCGGACCTCTCGCACTCATCCCTCTCTTTCTATTCCTCCTTGAATATCCCTCCATTCACTTGTATGGAAGACATTTAGAGTGGGTGACATCATAGACACTCTGGGTTCACTGGCCAAAACCGTTTTTTCACTTTTCAGCCGAACAATTCACCATAACGTTCTCATACTTTCACCTAAAAACTTCATTTAAATTTTAAATGATAGAGAAACTTGTCCTTTCTAGCATCTGTAAATTTGAACGTAATCGATAATACGGTTTTTGAGTTATGAATTTTTGTTCGGCACTAGGGAGGGTTTTGGCTCCCATAGAGTTCAATGTATTTTTGGAGCGGCTCAGAGTGCGGTTTCTAAATTTTTCTCCTGTTTTTAACTCGTCATAACATGGTCAATTCTCGCTCAAACTGCTAATTTTTTATACCAGCTTCTTCCTTAGACTCTCCTTGTCGAAACGGTATATGCAGTTTAGCCATTTGGGATATCTTTTCTGAGCTATAAGCATTTGTTTGGAGGGTGGGTACGCTCCCATAGGAATACATTGAAATGAATATGCCTGTCCTTTTTCGATATTCAACTTTTAGCCGAACATTTTGCCATAACTTCCTTATACTTTCAACTACACACTTCATTTTACTTTCAAATGGTAGAGAAACTTCCCCTTTCTAAAATATGTAGATTTGAAATCATTTGAAGATACGGTTCTGGAGTTATGAAGATTTGTTTGGCAGTAGGACGTTTCGGCTCCCATAGAGTTCAATGTATTTTCAGAAAGCCAAATTTTCTCAAATTTGCCCTTTTTTAACTCATTTTTACACCATCAATTCTCGCTCAAACTGAAAAATTTTTTACACCATCTCGAGCGCCAGACTCTCCTTGTCGCTACGGTATGCTTCGTTCAATTTTGGTTGGGAAAAGTTTTCGAGCTACGGGTCATTTTTTGAAGGGTCCCCCCGGTCGAAATTCATTGAATCGTGAGTCTGTCAGTTGTGTTCTGTGAGCGTGCGTGTGAGAGAGACAGAGGGGGGAGGGGGAGGGGCAGAGGCAGACACTGACGGGGAGAGGTGTGAGGGCCACAGAAATACACAGGCATTCTGTAACACTTTAAAGGTCATTTTTAAGGGGGACGTCTTAATTATCCAGGGTTTCTTAAGGTGGAATTTTTTTTTTAATACCTCGTTCACAATATACTGGATGATCATTTCAACATTTTAACCTTTATTTCAAGTGGTCATTTTTAAAGGTGGATGTCTCAATACAATTGTGGGTTTCTTAAGGTGGAATTTTTATTAAGGTGGTATTTAAAATGTATTGGTCATCTTTTTTGCTTTGAAGATTCTTTTGGCCTGCGATGTGGACATCTCAATACAATTGTGGGTTTCTTAAGGTGGAATTGTTTTTAAAGGTGGAATTCAAAATCTATCGTTTTCCATTCACGGCCTACAGAGGTCCATAGAGTCCAATGTAAACTGCTGTGTGAGACTGCTCTCTTAACATCCCACTACCAACAGCTTAGCAGTCAATCCCTTGTTTGTACGCAGTCTCTAGGACTTTAAAGGTCATTTTTTAATGTGGATGTCTTAATTATCTACGGTTTCTTAAGGTGGAATTTTTTTAGAATACCTCATTCAAAATATACTGCCTGTCTTTCCAGCATTTTAACCTTTATTTCAAGTGCTCATTTTTAACGGTGGATCTCTCAATACAATTGTGGGTTTTTTAAGGTGGTATTTAAAATGTATTGGCCGTGGTTCTATGCTTTTAAGACTCCTTTGGCCTGCGAGGAACGACGGGGCGGGGGGGCGGTTCTTGAGTTATGAAGGTTTGTTCGGCACTAGGAGGGTTTCAGCTCCCATAGACTTCAATGTATTTTCAGAAAGCACAATTTTACACATTTCTCTTGTTTTCAACTCATCCTTACACCATTCATTCTCACTGAAACTTAATTTTTTTTTTACAACATCTTGATCCCCAGACTTTCCTTGTTGCTACAGTATGTTTGGTTCATTTTTGAACCCAGGAAAGTCTTTGAGCTACGGACCAAATTCATTGAATCATGAGTCTGTCAATTGTATTCTGTGAGCGTGCGTGTGAGAGATGTGGGGGAGGGGGGGGGCATAGTCTGGAGGGGAGGGGGGAGGCATAGTCTGGAGGGGAGGGGGGACTGACACAGATAACACCAAGTGTTTTAACTATGATTGGTAGTATGCCTGTATGCTGTATATCCTTAAGCCACTTTTTTCTCCTGTCTGACTCAGGCTTTGAGAAACTCTGTTCCTGCTCCTGTCCCTGATGATGTCCTGATCCAGCTCCACTCTATGAATTCTCTACAAGATCTTGGCCTTGTTTCTTCTACAGCATCATGCATGGCCATGCAAGGATGTTATCTAAGCCCTAACGGACTTTGTACCTACATTTACTCTCACACACAATGACTTACCACATCCTGCTCCCTCTTACGTCTATCTTCTTCACTAGTTTTCTAAATTCACATTATATATATAATTTTGTTTATCTTTGCCACTGTCACCCCTGGCTTGCTCTTAGGAGGCTTGGTTCCACATCTGTGTAAAACTGCTTTGTAATGACTTCTAATATGAAAAGCTCTATACAAATAAAATGTGATTGATTGATATTCAATGGGATTTCTCTACCTGTCATCATATATACCACAAAACTCTACACTACTGATATGGTCATAATACTTAGCACCAGAACTCTACATTGATTGTGGCTAGGATCTGGACCTGCCGTGACCCTGAAATTAATAAGCGATTTACACACAATAAGTGATATAGTCTTCAAATTCTTTCTATTTTTTTACCAAAACAATTTAAAAAATTCTACTTATTTTGTAACAAACCTATAATGACCCAGCTGGTGACTTAAGGTAATGGGATTTACCTTCACTACATTTTCAGAATTTTACAAATTGAATCCTGTATATAGGCTGCAATTTTGTTTAGAAATGACACACTCTTAAGTCCTTGTTGTACAGTAGGCAACATGTTACTTCCACATTTGCTCTGGCACAACTTAATAAAAAAGTACATCAATTTATTGTTAATTTATATTTTCATATAATGCTGGGTGAATACACAAAGAAATGATAACTATCCCTTTAAACATTTATGTGAACTCACAAATCACACACCACAGTTGAAGTCAAATTTGTATCCATTAAACAGATGCTTTGTTTTATTAACATATTGTCAGTTTTTGGGGAACTGCATACTACATAAAATCACTTCAGGGCAGTGAGGTATTGGGTCCTTAAAGTGTTGATGGCTACATTTGTACATCAGTCAGTGGGACCTTAAAACAGGTGTGTAACAGTGTAACAGTCAGGAACTTCATTGCTGCAGGTACAGGGGGAGAGGGTTGCAGATTCCATCCACCAAGGGATGCTGGCTGTTGGATGGCACTGTGGGAAGCATATGATGTTCTGTTGAAAAACAAAACAACATTCAAAAATTAATAAATATTAGGTGACAATATTAAAATCATCAGCATATTTCAGTTAAAAGTAGCTTTAATTGTAGAGGCTTGTGTCCTGCTTACTAGGAACTTAAACAGTGGATGGCTGCTCTTTTCTGTCAGATGAGACCCAGAGCAGCAATGTTAGTGGAGAGGCTTGCACACAGCATCCTCTAAGATGCATTCATTTTGGGGGACAATTACAGGAGGGACTGCAAGATATCCTACTGAAAAGAAATACAGTAAAAAATACAGAATTACACAAATTCACTGTATCTAAGGAAACAGGATACAACACGGAGAAGTATTACTGTACATACCATAAAAGGTTCTTGTAGGAGGGTCGCCTGCTCTTGTATGTCACTTGGAAGTTTCACACTCCATGGTCTAAGCTACATTTATCAAGGGGAGAGACAGGTCAAAGAACCAGGAGGCGGTGAGTGTTTGGTTGAGGTGGATAGGTGGCTTTGACATGAGGGAACACAAATTTGATCAAAACCAAATTTGGATTTATGGTCAATTTATTGTAATTTGTGGGAAAGGGAAAGCCAATCAAAAATGTATGAATTAATATGGGTTAGAAAATTAACAGTACTATGGCTACAAGTGTAATAATTTTAAAGCTAATATGAACCCAAATAACATCAAACATTAAATACATTTTAACAAGTCTGAGCTGCTCATTTAAAAAGCTAAAAAGCTTCTCTACAGCATTAATCCCATCTCACCCCTATGGGAACAAGGCTCTGAGACACCTAGATATGCCATCTAAAAAAATTTCATTGCCCAAAGGGGTCAAATGAACCTCATCTCTAAGGAAGTGGTCAGGCTCGTTAAAGTGTATGTCATGGTGATGTACTATACCCCCATTAATATCTAACACAAAAGTAGCCATTTCACTGTTCACCCACTTACGTGAACGTTCCATTTTTTTAGGGTTTACAGAACCCCAGCGGCGTCTTTGGGTGATGCCTGATAAAATAATAACCATTTGGGGAAAGCGCCGATGGAGTTCTTGTAGGTCATGCTTCATCACTGCAGTGAGATGCAAAGACTTAATTTTGCCTAAGTCATTCCCACCGCAGTGGATCAGCAGGACCTCTGGGGGTAATTTTCCATGTAGCCAATTATTAAAGAGGGGGACCACAGAGTGCCACCTTAATCCACCCCTACCAAGCCACTCAACCTGGGCAGTGATGCCTAGGTTTGCCCCCATGGTCCTCCTCGCTCTCTCTTCCCCACGGCGGATGTAGCTGTCACCCAACAGCAACACTCTCGGCAAATCTGTAAAATACACCAATAAACATAACAATTAACTTACTGAATATTCTAAGATGTTATAGCCAAAGCTGTACAGTTGCAATAATTACAGTAGAACCTCATTGCTGTCGAATGAAATGTGTATCTCACAAAGAGTAGGACAAAAAGCTCATTACATGTCAATAAAAGTTAGTTCAAAGAAAATATATATTTCCAAGTAATCGTGGAGCATTTCAATTTGTCATCATGGAATTTTCACACAGTGTGAAGGCTTTGATGTAGTAAAGTAAAAATCTACAATATAAGACATAAATATATTTTTTTTATTTGGACACTGATGATAATGATATAACTGCTAGATAATGTCTTATTATTATTTCATATGGACTTTTACTGTAGCTGAGACTGAGGTTTAACTCAGATTTATTCCAGTGTATATTTTTGTGTTAAGAATCTTCATCTGTGGCTACATTAAGTCCAGTCACTGGGAACAATACTTATTTATTGCAAGGTACAATAAAGCTAATCTTTATAATCATCCATGATTTGCTGCAAATGATTTTCATATCATACACTGAATAACTGACTGCTTACTTCTGAGTATTGAGTGCTGTATGTAGTAATGTTCTGTTAGTTGCTGCATACCTTGGGTTTGTGGATGACTCATAATCTACAAAAAAAAAAAATAATGATAAAATATTCAAGATCAACATTAAAACAATGTGCATTTAAGCACTGAAAAAAAATTACTGAAGTTACAGTGATTATGACGTTATAGTAAGTAACAAAATGTTCACTTTAAAATTGCATCACATTACATTTTGAAAATAAGGCAACTTATTTCTTAGACTGCATATTACTGCCACTTGTAAGAAAAATAAAATACAATTTTTAGTTTAATAATTACACAATATATAATTGGTATGAACTACCCAATGGCATCTTTCATTTTGTGCTTCAACACAGTGTTTTACGGTAGTAGTGGGCATGCTGGGGAGCCTGCTTCTGGTGGCAAGCAATCATGAATACTCTACTCACTAACACTGACAAACCTGGCCACTGTCATTTAAATAATAATAATAATAATAAATCATATATATATATATATATATATATATATATATATATATATACACAATTGTACTGTTTTTATACTCCCCGGGGAATGACATACAGTGGAACCTCTACTAAGGAAAGCCTATACTAACGAACTTTACAAGATACGAACTGGTCATTTGAATATTTTTTTCCTCCACCAACGAACCACGACTCTACAAACGAAACCTAGCCTCCGCCGAGCCCGCAGCTGGAAATGTCCCCTGACCCCAATAGGACAGTCTCCCAGCCCCCAGACTTGAGTGAGCTTTTAAGATTAGCAAATTGTACTTTTAGCAATTTAGCATTAGTGTAAATAGCAGACATCGAAATTCGTGCTAAGTTAAGCCGTATCTACGCTTCGTCTCCCCACATTCACCACCTACTCTCCGTTATTCCACCCCCCCCCCACCTCCCGTCATACAGCCAGTGCCTGTGTTACTCCTCCAGCCAGTCGTCACGTCTTCAAGGTAGCGATGTGTAACCACTTACAACTTTATTATTATGTTGCGCCTGCTGCTTTAAGCAGCAGCGCGCAATATATTGTTCTTCTTAAGTCATATTATTATGTTGCGCCTGCTGCTTTAAGCAGCAGCGCGCAATATATTGTTATCCGAAAGTCATATTATAATTTTTTTTTTTATTATTCTTATTATTCCGGATTTCCTTGTCCGCCTAACTAGTCCCGCAGCTTTCGAGCTATCGACTCCGTTCCACCTGGAAATCGTGCGTCCTATAGCGACGATGTGGGCTTGTATACAGCTTTCCGATACCCGCACTCGTTCGTCCGCTACACTCGTTTATCGCTCCGTTTTTCCCCAGTCATTTCTATGGAATTAATTTTCAAAGTGCTCTAACTCGGTCATTTTTCAAGCTACGGACACGGGATTTCAGACGGTCGGACCCGGGCGTACCGGCTCCCATCACTTCCGTTTTCGGAATTTTTGCACTCATCCTTCCCTTTCTTTTCCTCCTTCAAAATCCCTCCATTCATTTCAATGGGAGGCTCTTAGAGTGGGGGTGATGTCATCCACTGTAGTTTCAGTGGCAAAAAGCCGTTTTTTCACTTTTCAGCCGAACAAATCGCCATAACTTCCTTATAGTTTCACCTAGAAACTTCATTTAAATTTTAAATGGTAGAGAAACTTGTCCTTTCTAAGACCTCTAAATTGAAAAAAAATGAACATTATTGAAAATACGGTTTTTGAGTTATGAATTTTTGTTCGGCACTAGGGACGGTTTCGGCTCCCATAGGGTTCAATGTATTTTTGGAGCAGCTCAGAGTGCGGTTTCTAAAATTTTCTCCTGTTTTTAACTCATCATAACATGCTCAATTCTCACTTAATCTGCAAATTTTTTATACCATATCGATCCCCAGACTCTCCTTGTCGCAACGGTATATACGGTTAAGTGATGTGGGGAAAACTTTCCGAGCTATAAGCATTTGTTCGGAGGGTGGGTACGCTCCCATAGGAACCCATTGAAATTATTTTTTTTCTTTTTCAATTTTCTGCCGAACATTTCACCATAACTTCCTTATACTTTCACCTACAGACTTCATTTAAATTTTAAATGGTAGAGAAATGCCCCCTTTCTCAAACTTGTAAGTTTCAGACCGTTTGATAATACCGTTCTTCAGTTATGAATTTTTGTTTGACACTTGGGAGGGTTTTCCTCCCATAGAGCTCAATGTATTTTAAGAGCGGCTCGCAGATTTTCAAAACTTTGCCTGTTTTTAACTCGTAATTACACCATCAAATCTCGCTCAAAGTGCAAAAATTTTTACACCATCTCGAGCACCAGACTCTCCTTGTCGCTACGGTATGCTTCGTTCATTTTTGGACCTGGAAAAGTTTTGGAGATATTTGAGGTTTTTTGGAGGGTGCCCCACCGGTCGAAATTCATTGAATCATGAGTCTGTCAGTTGTATTCTGTGAGCGTGCGTGTGAGAGAGAGAGAGGGGGGAGGGGCAGAGGCAGAGACTGACGGGGAGAGCTGTGAGGGCCACAGAAATACACAGGCAGCCTGTAACACTTTAAAGGTCATTTTTAAGGGGGACGTCTTAATTATCCAGGGTTTCTTAAGGTGGAATTTTTAAAAAAGACCTCATTCACAATATACTGCCTGTCTTTTCAACATTTTAAGACGCGGATCGGGGGACGGGGGTTTCGGCGGCGCAACATCTCGCGTTTCCTCCTGGAAATGCAGACCTCTAGTGTTACGTTTGCTGCCCTTCATTCTGAGGATCGTTCATTCTTGTCCGGTTAACTCCGCCCACAGTTTTCGAGATATCGACTCCGTTCAAAGTTTGTTTCGTAGAGCTGCCCTGTGGGATGCGGGCTTGTATACAGCTTTTGGAAAAGTTGCATAGTTTTTGCACAGTAAGCATTTGAAGTTTCATCTTTACTCCCATAGGAATGAATGGAAAAATGTCCATAAACTTTTGTCAAACTTTAAAACTGCTGTCACACGCTCAGTTTTCGAGCTAGAGACACCAGAACTCAAACGGGCAGACCCGAGGGTCCACGGTCCCACCACGTGAAACTGTAGGCCGATAGCCCACCCGCTTCATGACCTTTGACCCCGTTTTCCATTCACGGCCTACACAGCTCCATAGAGTCCAATGTAAACTGCTGTGGGACAGTGCTCTCTTAACATCCCACTACCGACAGCTTAGCAGTAAACTCCTTCACCATAAGCGTCGCCTAGTGACCCACGTGGGTTTACAGTACCGAGGACCTCGCTTTAAGCGGGAAAGACGCGGATCGGGGGGCAGGGGTTTCGGCGGCGCAACATCTCGCGTTTCCTCCTGGAAATGCAGACCTCTAGTGTTACGTTTGCTGCCCTTCATTCTGAGGATCGTTCATTCTTGTCCGGTTAACTCCGCCCACAGTTTTCGAGATATCGACTCCGTTCAAAGTTTCATTCGTAGAGCTTCCCTGTGGGATGCGGGCTTGTATACAGCTTTTGGAAAAGTTGCATAGTTTTCGCACAGTAAGCATTTGAAGTTTCATCTTTTCTCCCATAGGAATGAATGGAAAAATGTCCATAAACTTTTGTCAAACTTTCAAACTGCTGTCACACGCTCAGTTTTCGAGCTAGAGACACCAGAACTCAAACGGGCAGACCCGAGAGTCCAAGGTCCCACCACGTGAAATTATGGGCCGATAGCCCACCCGCTTCATGACCTTTGACCCCGTTTTCCATTCACGGCCTACACAGCTCCACATAGTCCAATGTAAACTGCTGTGGGACAGTGCTCTCTTAACATCCCACTACCAACAGCTTAGCAGTAAACTCCTTCACCATAAGCGTCGCCTAGTGACCCACGCGGGTTTACCGTGTCGAGGACCTCGCTTTAAGCGGGAAAGACGCGGATCGGGGGGCAGGGGTTTAGGCGGCGCAACATCTCGCGTTTCCTCCTGGAAATGCAGACCTCTAGTGTTACGTTTGCTGCCCTTCATTCTGAGGATCGTTCATTCTTGTCCGGTTAACTCCGCCCACAGTTTTCGAGATATCGACTCCGTTCAAAGTTTCATTCGTAGAGCTTCCCTGTGGGATGCGGGCTTGTATACAGCTTTTGGAAAAGTTGCATAGTTTTCGCACAGTAAGCATTTGAAGTTTCGTGTTTTCTCTCATAGGAATGAATGGAAAAATGTCCATAAACTTTTGTCAAACTTTAAAACTGCTGTCACACGCTCAGTTTTCGAGCTAGAGACACCAGAATTCAAACGGGCAGACCCGAGAGTCCACGGTCCCACCACGTGAAATTATGGGCCGATAGCCCACCCGCTTCATGACCTTTGACCCCATTTTCCATTCACGGCCTACAGAGCTCCATAGAGTCCAATGTAAACTGCTGTGGGAGAGTGCTCTCTTAACATCCCACTACCAACAGCTTAGCAGTAAACTCCTTCACCATAAGCGTCGCCTAGTGACCCCTGCGGGTTTACCGTATCGAGGACCTTGCTTTAAGCGGGAAAGACGCGGATCGGGGGGCAGGGATTTAGGCGGCGCAACATCTCGCGTTTCCTCCTGGAAATGCAGACCTCTAGTGTTACGTTTGCTGCCCTTCATTCTGAGGATCGTTCATTCTTGTCCGGTTAACTCCGCCCACAGTTTTCGAGATATCGACTCCGTTCAAAGTTTGTTTCGTACAGCTTCCCTGTGGGATGCGGGCTTGTATACAGCTTTTGGAAAAGTTACATAGTTTTAGCACAGTAAGCATTTGAAGTTTCAACTTTTCTCCCATAGGAATGAATGGAAAAATGTCCATAAACTTTTGTCAAACTTTCAAAGTGCTGTCACACGGTCAGTTTTCGAGCTAGAGACACCAGAACTCAAACGGGCAGACCCGAGGGTCCACGGTCCCTCCACGTAAAATTATGGGCCGATAGCCCACCCGCTTCATGACCTTTGACCCCGTTTTCCATTCACGGCCTACAGAGCTCCATAGAGTCCAATGTAAACTGCTGTGGGAGAGTGCTCTCTTAACATCCCACTACCGACAGCTTAGCAGTAAACTCCTTCACCATAAGCGTCGCCTAGTGACCCACGCGGGTTTACCGTATCGAGGACCTCGCTTTAAGCGGGAAAGACGCGGATCGGGGGACGGGGGTTTAGGCGGCGCAACATCTCGCGTTTCCTCCTGGAAATGCAGACCTCTAGTGTTACGTTTGCTGCCCTTCATTCTGAGGATCGTTCATTCTTGTCCGGTTAACTCCGCCCACAGTTTTCGAGATATCGACTCCGTTCAAAGTTTGTTTCGTACAGCTTCCCTGTGGGATGCGGGCTTGTATACAGCTTTTGGAAAAGTTACATAGTTTTAGCACAGTAAGCATTTGAAGTTTCAACTTTTCTCCCATAGGAATGAATGGAAAAATGTCCATAAACTTTTGTCAAACTTTCAAAGTGCTGTCACACGGTCAGTTTTCGAGCTAGAGACACCAGAACTCAAACGGGCAGACCCGAGGGTCCACGGTCCCTCCACGTAAAATTATGGGCCGATAGCCCACCCGCTTCATGACCTTTGACCCCGTTTTCCATTCACGGCCTACAGAGCTCCATAGAGTCCAATGTAAACTGCTGTGGGAGAGTGCTCTCTTAACATCCCACTACCGACAGCTTAGCAGTAAACTCCTTCACCATAAGCGTCGCCTAGTGACCCACGCGGGTTTACCGTATCGAGGACCTCGCTTTAAGCGGGAAAGACGCGGATCGGGGGACGGGGGTTTAGGCGGCGCAACATCTCGCGTTTCCTCCTGGAAATGCAGACCTCTAGTTATGTTGCGCCTGCTGTTTTAAGCAGCGGCGCAATTTATTGTTCTTCTTAAGTCATATTATTATTATTATTATTTTTATTATTATTTTTATTATTCCGCGTTTCCTTGTCCGCTTAACTAGTCCCTCAGCTTTCGAGCTATCGACTCCGTTCCACCTGGAAATCGTGCGTCCTATAGCGACGATGTGTGCTTGTATACAGCTTTCCGATACCCGCACTCGTTCGTCCGCTACACTCGTTTTTCGCTCTGTTTTTCCCCAGTAATTTCTATGGAATTAATTTTCGAACTGCTCTAACTCGGTCAATTTTCAAGCTACGGACACGAGATTTCAGACGGTCGGACCCGGGCACACCGGGACCCATCACTTCCGCTTTCGGACCTCTCGCACTCATCCTTCTCTTTCTATCTCTCCTTGAATATCCCTCCATTCACTTGTATGGAAGACATTTAGAGTGGGTGACGTCATAGACACTCTGGGTTCACTGGCCAAAACCGTTTTTTCACTTTTCAGCCGAACAAATCGCCATAACGTCCTCATACTTTCACCTAGAAACTTCATTTAAATTTTAAATGGTAGATAAACTTGTCCTTTCTAGCATCTGTAAATTTGAACATAATCGAAAATACGGTTTTTGAGTTATGAATTTTTGTTCGGCACTAGGGAGGGTTTTGGCTCCCATAGAGTTCAATGTATTTTTGGAGCGGCTCAGAGTGCGGTTTCTAAATTTTTCTCCTGTTTTTAACTCGTCATAACACGGTCAATTCTTGCTCAAACTGCTAATTTTTTATACCAGCTTCTTCCTTGGACTCTCCTTGTCGCAACGGTATATGCAGTTTAGCCATTTGGGATATCTTTTCTGAGCTATAAGCATTTGTTCGGAGGGTGGGTACGCTCCCATAGGAATACATTGAAATGAATATGCCTGTCCTTTTTCGATATTCAACTTTTAGCCGAACATTTTGCCATAACTTCCTTATACTTTCACCTACAGACTTCATTTTACTTTCAAATGGTAGAGAAACTTCCCCTTTCTAAAATATGTAGATTTGAAATCATTTGAAGATACGGTTCTGGAGTTATGAAGATTTGTTTGGCAGTAGGACGTTTCGGCTCCCATAGAGTTCAATGTATTTTCAGAAAGCCAAATTTTCTCAAATTTGCCCTTTTTTAACTCATTTTTACACCATCAATTCTCGCTCAAACTGAAAAATTTTTTACACCATCTCGAGCGCCAGACTCTCCTTGTCGCTACGGTATGCTTCGTTCAATTTTGGTTGGGAAAAGTTTTCGAGCTACGGGTCATTTTTTGAAGGGTCCCCCCGGTCGAAATTCATTGAATCCTGAGTCTGTCAGTTGTGTTCTGTGAGCGTGCGTGTGAGAGAGACAGAGGGGGGAGGGGGAGGGGCAGAGGCAGACACTGACGGGGAGAGGTGTGAGGGCCACAGAAATACACAGGCAGTCTGTAACACTTTAAAGGTCATTTTTAAGGGGGACGTCTTAATTATCCAGGGTTTCTTAAGGTGGAATTTTTAAAGAATGCCTCATTCACAATACACTGGCTGTCTTTTCAATATTTTAAGCTTTATTTCAACTGGTCATTTTTAAAGGTGGACGTGTCAATACAACTGTGGGTTTCTTAAGGTGGAATTTTTATTAAGGTGGTATTTAAAATGTATTGGCCATCTTTTTTTGCTTTTAATACTCTTTTGGCCTGTGATGTGGACATTTCAATACAATTCTGGGTTTCTTAAGGTGGAATTGTTTTTAAAGGTGGAATTCAAAATTTATCGTTTTCTATTCACGCCCTACTGAGCTCCATAGAGTCCAATGTAAACTGCTGTGGGAGAGTGCTCTCTTAACATCCCACTACCAACAGCTTAGCAGTAAACTCCTTCACCATAAGCGTCGCCTAGTGACCCACGCGGGTTTACCGTATCGAGGACCTCGCTTTAAGCGGGAAAGACGCGGATCGGGGGACGGGGGTTTAGGCGGCGCAACATCTCGCGTTTCCTCCTGGAAATGCAGACCTCTAGTGTTACGTTTGCTGCCCTTCATTCTGAGGATCGTTCATTTTTGTCCGGTTAACTCCGCCCACAGTTTTCGAGATATCGACTCCGTTCAAAGTTTGTTTCGTAGAGCTGCCCTGTGGGATGCGGGCTTGTATACAGCTTTTGGAAAAGTTGCATAGTTTTTGCACAGGAAGCCTTTGAACTTTCATCTTTACTCCCATAGGAATGAATGGAAAAATGTCCATAAACTTTTGTCAAACTTTCAAACTGCTGTCACACGCTCAGTTTTCGAGCTAGAGACACCAGAACTCAAACGGGCAGACCCGAGGGTCCAAGGTCCCACCACGTAAAATTATAGGCCGATAGCCCACCCGCTTCATGACCTTTGACCCCGTTTTCCATTCACGGCCTACACAGCTCCATAGAGTCCAATGTAAACTGCTGTGGGACAGTGCTCTCTTAACATCCCACTACCAACAGCTTAGCAGTAAACTCCTTCACCATAAGCGTCGCCTAGTGACCCACGCGGGTTTACCGTATCGAGGACCTCGCTTTAAGCGGTAAAGACGCGGATCGGGGGGCGGGGGTTTAGGCGGCGCAACATCTCGCGTTTCCTCCTGGAAATGCAGACCTCTAGTGTTACGTTTGCTGCCCTTCATTCTGAGGATCGTTCATTCTTGTCCGGTTAACTCCGCCCACAGTTTTCGAGATATCGACTCAGTTCAAAGTTTGTTTCGTAGAGCTTCCCTGTGGGATGCGGGCTTGTATACAGCTTTTGGAAAAGTTACATAGTTTTCGCACAGTAAGCGTTTGAAGTTTCACCTTTTGTTCCATAGGAATGAATGGAAAAATTTCCATAAACTTTTGTCAAACTTTAAAACTGCTGTCACACGGTCAGTTTTCGAGCTAGAGACACCAGAACTCAAACGGGCAGACCCGAGGGTCCACGGTCCCAGCATGTGAAACTATGGGCCGATAGCCCACCCGCTTCATGACCTTTGACCCCGTTTTCCATTCACGGCCTACACAGCTCCATAGAGTCCAATGTAAACTGCTGTGGGACAGTGCTCTCTTAACATCCCACTACCAACAGCTTAGCAGTAAACTCCTTCACCATAAGCGTCGCCTAGTGACCCACGCGGGTTTACCGTATCGAGGACCTCGCTTTAAGCGGTAAAGACGCGGATCGGGGGGCGGGGGTTTAGGCGGCGCAACATCTCGCGTTTCCTCCTGGAAATGCAGACCTCTAGTGTTACGTTTGCTGCCCTTCATTCTGAGGATCGTTCATTCTTGTCCGGTTAACTCCGCCCACAGTTTTCGAGATATCGACTCCGTTCAAAGTTTGTTTCGTAGAGCTTCCCTGTGGGATGCGGGCTTGTATACAGCTTTTGGAAAAGTTACATAGTTTTCGCACAGTAAGCGTTTGAAGTTTCACCTTTTGTTCCATAGGAATGAATGGAAAAATTTCCATAAACTTTTGTCAAACTTTAAAACTGCTGTCACACGGTCAGTTTTCGAGCTAGAGACACCAGAACTCAAACGGGCAGACCCGAGGGTCCACGGTCCCAGCATGTGAAACTATGGGCTGATAGCCCACCCGCTTCATGACCTTTGACCCCGTTTTCCATTCACGGCCTACAGAGCTCCATAGAGTCCAATGTAAACTGCTGTGGGTGACTGCTCTCTTAACATCCCACTACCAACAGCTTAGCAGTAAACTCCTTCACCATAAGCGTCGCCTAGTGACCCACGCGGGTTTACCGTATCGAGGACCTCGCTTTAAGCGGGAAAGACGCGGATCGGGGGGCAGGGGTTTAGGCGGCGCAACATCTCGCGTTTCCTCCTGGAATGTTACGTTTGCTGCCCTTCATTCTGAGGATCGTTCATTCTTGTCCGGTTAACTCCGCCCACAGTTTTCGAGATATCGACTCCGTTCAAAGTTTGTTTCGTACAGCTTCCCTGTGGGATGCGGGCTTGTATACAGCATTTGGAAAAGTTACATAGTTTTAGCACAGTAAGCATTTGAAGTTTCAACTTTTCTCCCATAGGAATGAATGGAAATATGTCCATAAACTTTTGTCAAACTTTCAAAGTGCTGTCACACGGTCAGTTTTCGAGCTAGAGACACCAGAACTCAAACGGGCAGACCCGAGGGTCCACGGTCCCTCCACGTAAAATTATGGGCCGATAGCCCACCCGCTTCATGACCTTTGACCCCGTTTTCCATTCACGGCCTACAGAGCTCCATAGAGTCCAATGTAAACTGCTGTGGGAGAGTGCTCTCTTAACATCCCACTACCGACAGCTTAGCAGTAAACTCCTTCACCATAAGCGTCGCCTAGTGACCCACGCGGGTTTACCGTATCGAGGACTTTGCTTTAAGCGGGAAAGACGCGGATCGGGGGACGGGGGTTTAGGCGGCGCAACATCTCGCGTTTCCTCCTGGAAATGCAGACCTCTAGTTATGTTGCGCCTGCTGCTTTAAGCAGCGGCGCAATATATTGTTCTTCTTAAGTCATATTATTATTATTATTATTTTTATTATTATTTTTATTATTCCGCGTTTCCTTGTCCGCTTAACTAGTCCCTCAGCTTTCGAGCTATCGACTCCGTTCCACCTGGAAATCGTGCGTCCTATAGCGACGATGTGTGCTTGTATACAGCTTTCCGATACCCGCACTCGTTCGTCCGCTACACTCGTTTTTCGCTCTGTTTTTCCCCAGTCATTTCTATGGAATTAATTTTCGAACTGCTCTAACTCGGTCAATTTTCAAGCTACGGACACGAGATTTCAGACGGTCGGACCCGGGCACACCGGGACCCGTCACTTCCGTTTTCGGACCTCTCGCACTCATCCTTCTCTTTCTATCTCTCCTTGAATATCCCTCCATTCACTTGTATGGAAGACATTTAGAGTGGGTGACGTCATAGACACTCTGGGTTCACTGGCCAAAACCGTTTTTTCACTTTTCAGCCGAACAAATCGCCATAACGTCCTTATACTTTCACCTAGAAACTTCATTTAAATTTTAAATGGTAGATAAACTTGTCCTTTCTAGCATCTGTAAATTTGAACATAATCGAAAATACGGTTTTTGAGTTATGAATTTTTGTTCGGCACTAGGGAGGGTTTTGGCTCCCATAGAGTTCAATGTATTTTTGGAGCGGCTCAGAGTGCGGTTTCTAAATTTTTCTCCTGTTTTTAACTCGTCATAACACGGTCAATTCTTGCTCAAACTGCTAATTATTTATACCAGCTTCTTCCTTGGACTCTCCTTGTCGCAACGGTATATGCAGTTTAGCCATTTGGGATATCTTTTCTGAGCTATAAGCATTTGTTCGGAGGGTGGGTACGCTCCCATAGGAATACATTGAAATGAATATGCCTGTCCTTTTTCGATATTCAACTTTTAGCCGAACATTTTGCCATAACTTCCTTATACTTTCACCTACAGACTTCATTTTACTTTCAAATGGTAGAGAAACTTCCCCTTTCTAAAATATGTAGATTTGAAATCATTTGAAGATACGGTTCTGGAGTTATGAAGATTTGTTTGGCAGTAGGACGTTTCGGCTCCCATAGAGTTCAATGTATTTTCAGAAAGCCAAATTTTCTCAAATTTGCCCTTTTTTAACTCATTTTTACACCATCAATTCTCGCTCAAACTGAAAAATTTTTTACACCATCTCGAGCGCCAGACTCTCCTTGTCGCTACGGTATGCTTCGTTCAATTTTGGTTGGGAAAAGTTTTCGAGCTACGGGTCATTTTTTAAAGGGTCCCCCCGGTCGAAGTTCATTGAATCCTGAGTCTGTCAGTTGTGTTCTGTGAGCGTGCGTGTGAGAGAGACAGAGGGGGGAGAGGGAGGGGCAGAGGCAGACACTGACGGGGAGAGGTGTGAGGGCCACAGAAATACACAGGCAGTCTGTAACACTTTAAAGGTCATTTTTAAGGGGGACGTCTTAATTATCCAGGGTTTCTTAAGGTGGAATTTTTAAAGAATGCCTCATTCACAATACACTGGCTGTCTTTTCAATATTTTAAGCTTTATTTCAACTGGTCATTTTTAAAGGTGGACGTGTCAATACAACTGTGGGTTTCTTAAGGTGGAATTTTTATTAAGGTGGTATTTAAAATGTATTGGCCATCTTTTTTTGCTTTTAATACTCTTTTGGCCTGTGATGTGGACATTTCAATACAATTCTGGGTTTCTTAAGGTGGAATTGTTTTTAAAGGTGGAATTCAAAATTTATCGTTTTCTATTCACGCCCTACTGAGCTCCATAGAGTCCAATGTAAACTGCTGTGGGAGAGTGCTCTCTTAACATCCCACTACCAACAGCTTAGCAGTAAACTCCTTCACCATAAGCGTCGCCTAGTGACCCACGCGGGTTTACCGTATCGAGGACCTCGCTTTAAGCGGGAAAGACGCGGATCGGGGGACGGGGGTTTAGGCGGCGCAACATCTCGCATTTCCTCCTGGAAATGCAGACCTCTAGTGTTACGTTTGCTGCCCTTCATTCTGAGGATCGTTCGTTTTTGTCCGGTTAACTCCGCCCACAGTTTTCGAGATATCGACTCCGTTCAAAGTTTGTTTCGTAGAGCTGCCCTGTGGGATGCAGGCTTGTATACAGCTTTTGGAAAAGTTGCATAGTTTTTGCACAGGAAGCCTTTGAACTTTCATCTTTACTGCCATAGGAATGAATGGAAAAATGTCCATAAACTTTTGTCAAACTTTCAAACTGCTGTCACACGCTCAGTTTTCGAGCTAGAGACACCAGAACTCAAACGGGCAGACCCGAGGGTCCAAGGTCCTACCACGTAAAATTATAGGCCGATAGCCCACCCGCTTCATGACCTTTGACCCCGTTTTCCATTCACGGCCTACACAGCTCCATAGAGTCCAATGTAAATTGCTGTGGGACAGTGCTCTCTTAACATCCCACTACCAACAGCTTAGCAGTAAACTCCTTCACCATAAGCGTCGCCTAGTGACCCACGCGGGTTTACCGTATCGAGGACCTCGCTTTAAGCGGTAAAGACGCGGATCGGGGGGCGGGGGTTTAGGCGGCGCAACATCTCGCGTTTCCTCCTGGAAATGCAGACCTCTAGTGTTACGTTTGCTGCCCTTCATTCTGAGGATCGTTCATTCTTGTCCGGTTAACTCCGCCCACAGTTTTCGAGATATCGACTCCGTTCAAAGTTTGTTTCGTACAGCTTCCCTGTGGGATGCGGGCTTGTATACAGCTTTTGGAAAAGTTACATAGTTTTAGCACAGTAAGCATTTGAAGTTTCAACTTTTCTCCCATAGGAATGAATGGAAAAATGTCCATAAACTTTTGTCAAACTTTCAAAGTGCTGTCACACGGTCAGTTTTCGAGCTAGAGACACCAGAACTCAAACGGGCAGACCCGAGGGTCCACGGTCCCTCCACGTAAAATTATGGGCCGATAGCCCACCCGCTTCATGACCTTTGACCCCGTTTTCCATTCACGGCCTACACAGCTCCATAGAGTCCAATGTAAACTGCTGTGGGTGACTGCTCTCTTAACATCCCACTACCAACAGCTTAGCAGTAAACTCCTTCACCATAAGCGTCGCCTAGTGACCCACGCGGGTTTACCGTATCGAGGACCTCGCTTTAAGCGGGAAAGACGCGGATCGGGGGGCAGGGGTTTAGGCGGCGCAACATCTCGCGTTTCCTCCTGGAATGTTACGTTTGCTGCCCTTCATTCTGAGGATCGTTCATTCTTGTCCGGTTAACTCCGCCCACAGTTTTCGAGATATCGACTCCGTTCAAAGTTTGTTTCGTACAGCTTCCCTGTGGGATGCGGGCTTGTATACAGCTTTTGGAAAAGTTACATAGTTTTAGCACAGTAAGCATTTGAAGTTTCAACTTTTCTCCCATAGGAATGAATGGAAAAATGTCCATAAACTTTTGTCAAACTTTCAAAGTGCTGTCACACGGTCAGTTTTCGAGCTAGAGACACCAGAACTCAAACGGGCAGACCCGAGGGTCCACGGTCCCTCCACGTAAAATTATGGGCCGATAGCCCACCCGCTTCATGACCTTTGACCCCGTTTTCCATTCACGGCCTACAGAGCTCCATAGAGTCCAATGTAAACTGCTGTGGGAGAGTGCTCTCTTAACATCCCACTACCGACAGCTTAGCAGTAAACTCCTTCACCATAAGCGTCGCCTAGTGACCCACGCGGGTTTACCGTATCGAGGACCTCGCTTTAAGCGGGAAAGACGCGGATCGGGGGACGGGGGTTTAGGCGGCGCAACATCTCGCGTTTCCTCCTGGAAATGCAGACCTCTAGTTATGTTGCGCCTGCTGCTTTAAGCAGCGGCGCAATATATTGTTCTTCTTAAGTCATATTATTATTATTATTATTTTTATTATTATTTTTATTATTCCGCGTTTCCTTGTCCGCTTAACTAGTCCCTCAGCTTTCGAGCTATCGACTCCGTTCCACCTGGAAATCGTGCGTCCTATAGCGACGATGTGTGCTTGTATACAGCTTTCCGATACCCGCACTCGTTCGTCCGCTACACTCGTTTTTCGCTCTGTTTTTCCCCAGTCATTTCTATGGAATTAATTTTCGAACTGCTCTAACTCGGTCAATTTTCAAGCTACGGACACGAGATTTCAGACGGTCGGACCCGGGCACACCGGGACCCGTCACTTCCGTTTTCGGACCTCTCGCACTCATCCTTCTCTTTCTATCTCTCCTTGATTATCCCTCCATTCACTTGTATGGAAGACATTTAGAGTGGGTGACGTCATAGACACTCTGGGTTCACTGGCCAAAACCGTTTTTTCACTTTTCAGCCGAACAAATCGCCATAACGTCCTCATACTTTCACCTAGAAACTTCATTTAAATTTTAAATGGTAGATAAACTTGTCCTTTCTAGCATCTGTAAATTTGAACATAATCGAAAATACGGTTTTTGAGTTATGAATTTTTGTTCGGCACTAGGGAGGGTTTTGGCTCCCATAGAGTTTAATGTATTTTTGGAGCGGCTCAGAGTGCGGTTTCTAAATTTTTCTCCTGTATTTAACTCGTCATAACACGGTCAATTCTTGCTCAAACTGCTAATTTTTTATACCAGCTTCTTCCTTGGACTCTCCTTGTCGCAACGGTATATGCAGTTTAGCCATTTGGGATATCTTTTCTGAGCTATAAGCATTTGTTCGGAGGGTGGGTACGCTCCCATAGGAATACATTGAAATGAATATGCCTGTCCTTTTTCGATATTCAACTTTTAGCCGAACATTTTGCCATAACTTCCTTATACTTTCACCTACAGACTTCATTTTACTTTCAAATGGTAGAGAAACTTCCCCTTTCTAAAATATGTAGATTTGAAATCATTTGAAGATACGGTTCTGGAGTTATGAAGATTTGTTTGGCAGTAGGACGTTTCGGCTCCCATAGAGTTCAATGTATTTTCAGAAAGCCAAATTTTCTCAAATTTGCCCTTTTTTAACTCATTTTTACACCATCAATTCTCGCTCAAACTGAAAAATTTTTTACACCATCTCGAGCGCCAGACTCTCCTTGTCGCTACGGTATGCTTCGTTCAATTTTGGTTGGGAAAAGTTTTCGAGCTACGGGTCATTTTTTGAAGGGTCCCCCCGGTCGAAATTCATTGAATCCTGAGTCTGTCAGTTGTGTTCTGTGAGCGTGCGTGTGAGAGAGACAGAGGGAGGAGGGGGAGGGGCAGAGGCAGACACTGACGGGGAGAGGTGTGAGGGCCACAGAAATACACAGGCAGTCTGTAACACTTTAAAGGTCATTTTTAAGGGGGACGTCTTAATTATCCAGGGTTTCTTAAGGTGGAATTTTTAAAGAATGCCTCATTCACAATACACTGGCTGTCTTTTCAATATTTTAAGCTTTATTTCAACTGGTCATTTTTAAAGGTGGACGTGTCAATACAACTGTGGGTTTCTTAAGGTGGAATTTTTATTAAGGTGGTATTTAAAATGTATTGGCCATCTTTTTTTGCTTTTAATACTCTTTTGGCCTGTGATGTGGACATTTCAATACAATTCTGGGTTTCTTAAGGTGGAATTGTTTTTAAAGGTGGAATTCAAAATTTATCGTTTTCTATTCACGCCCTACTGAGCTCCATAGAGTCCAATGTAAACGGCTGTGGGAGAGTGCTCTCTTAACATCCCACTACCAACAGCTTAGCAGTAAACTCCTTCACCATAAGCGTCGCCTAGTGATCCACGCGGGTTTACCGTATCGAGGACCTCGCTTTAAGCGGGAAAGACGCGGATCGGGGGACGGGGGTTTAGGCGGCGCAACATCTCGCGTTTCCTCCTGGAAATGCAGACCTCTAGTGTTACGTTTGCTGCCCTTCATTCTGAGGATCGTTCATTTTTGTCCGGTTAACTCCGCCCACAGTTTTCGAGATATCGACTCCGTTCAAAGTTTGTTTCGTAGAGCTGCCCTGTGGGATGCGGGCTTGTATACAGCTTTTGGAAAAGTTGCATAGTTTTTGCACAGGAAGCCTTTGAACTTTCATCTTTACTCCCATAGGAATGAATGGAAAAATGTCCATAAACTTTTGTCAAACTTTCAAACTGCTGTCGCACGCTCAGTTTTCGAGCTAGAGACACCAGAACTCAAACGGGCAGACCCGAGGGTCCAAGGTCCCACCACGTAAAATTATAGGCCGATAGCCCACCCGCTTCATGACCTTTGACCCCGTTTTCCATTCACGGCCTACACAGCTCCATAGAGTCCAATGTAAACTGCTGTGGGACAGTGCTCTCTTAACATCCCACTACCAACAGCTTAGCAGTAAACTCCTTCACCATAAGCGTCGCCTAGTGACCCACGCGGGTTTACCGTATCGAGGACCTCGCTTTAAGCGGTAAAGACGCGGATCGGGGGGCGGGGGTTTAGGCGGCGCAACATCTCGCGTTTCCTCCTGGAAATGCAGACCTCTAGTGTTACGTTTGCTGCCCTTCATTCTGAGGATCGTTCATTCTTGTCCGGTTAACTCCACCCACAGTTTTCGAGATATCGACTCCGTTCAAAGTTTGTTTCGTAGAGCTTCCCTGTGGGATGCGGGCTTGTATACAGCTTTTGGAAAAGTTACATAGTTTTCGCACAGTAAGCGTTTGAAGTTTCACCTTTTGTCCCATAGGAATGAATGGAAAAATTTCCATAAACTTTTGTCAAACTTTAAAACTGCTGTCACACGGTCAGTTTTCGAGCTAGAGACACCAGAACTCAAACGGGCAGACCCGAGGGTCCACGGTCCCAGCATGTGAAACTATGGGCCGATAGCCCACCCGCTTCATGACCTTTGACCCCGTTTTCCATTCACGGCCTACACAGCTCCATAGAGTCCAATGTAAACTGCTGTGGGTGACTGCTCTCTTAACATCCCACTACCAACAGCTTAGCAGTAAACTCCTTCACCATAAGCGTCGCCTAGTGACCCACGCGGGTTTACCGTATCGAGGACCTCGCTTTAAGCGGGAAAGACGCGGATCGGGGGGCAGGGGTTTAGGCGGCGCAACATCTCGCGTTTCCTCCTGGAATGTTACGTTTGCTGCCCTTCATTCTGAGGATCGTTCATTCTTGTCCGGTTAACTCCGCCCACAGTTTTCGAGATATCGACTCCGTTCAAAGTTTGTTTCGTAGAGCTTCCCTGTGGGATGCGGGCTTGTATACAGCTTTTGGAAAAGTTACATAGTTTTCGCACAGTAAGCGTTTGAAGTTTCACCTTTTGTCCCATAGGAATGAATGGAAAAATTTCCATAAACTTTTGTCAAACTTTAAAACTGCTGTCACACGGTCAGTTTTCGAGCTAGAGACACCAGAACTCAAACGGGCAGACCGGAGGGTCCACGGTCCCAGCACGTGAAACTATGGGCCGATAGCCCACCCGCTTCATGACCTTTGACCCCGTTTTCCATTCACGGCCTACACAGCTCCATAGAGTCCAATGTAAACTGCTGTGGGTGACTGCTCTCTTAACATCCCACTACCAACAGCTTAGCAGTAAACTCCTTCACCATAAGCGTCGCCTAGTGACCCACGCGGGTTTACCGTATCGAGGACCTCGCTTTAAGCGGGAAAGACGCGGATCGGGGGGCAGGGGTTTAGGCGGCGCAACATCTCGCGTTTCCTCCTGGAAATGCAGACCTCTAGTTATGTTGCGCCTGCTGCTTTAAGCAGCAGCGCGCAATATATTGTTCTTCTTAAGTCATATTATTATTATTATTATTTTTATTATTATTTTTATTATTCCGCGTTTCCTTGTCCGCCTAACTAGTCCCGCAGCTTTCGAGCTATCGACTCCGTTCCACCTGGAATTCGTGCGTCCTATAGCGACGATGTGGGCTTGTATACAGCTTTCCGATACCCGCACTCGTTCGTCCGCTACACTCGTTTTTCGCTCTGTTTTTCCCCAGTCATTTCTATGGAATTAATTTTCGAACTGCTCTAACTCGGTCAATTTTCAAGCTACGGACACGAGATTTCAGACGGTCGGACCCGGGCGCACCGTGACCCGTCACTTCC
Source organism: Hoplias malabaricus (assembly GCF_029633855.1). Taxonomy (NCBI): domain Eukaryota; kingdom Metazoa; phylum Chordata; class Actinopteri; order Characiformes; family Erythrinidae; genus Hoplias; species Hoplias malabaricus. The sequence continues at coordinate 47,566,098 of NC_089803.1, read as the reverse complement.
GTTTTCGGACCTCTCGCACTCATCCCTCTCTTTCTATTCCTACTTGAATATCCCTCCATTCACTTGTATGGAAGACATTTAGAGTGGGTGACATCATAGATTGACCAGAGGAGGATGGGTCACCCCTTGTGAGCCTTGGTTCCTCCCAAGGTTTCTTCCTCAGCTGGGGGAGTTTTTCCTTGCCACTGTCGCCCCTGGCTTGCTCACTTGAGGGTTTTACATTTGTCTTTACATTTCATGTCAAATCTTGTCTTACTGGAATTCTGTGAAGCTGCTTTGTGACAACATCAGTTGTGAAAAGCGCTATATAAATAAATTTGATTTGATTTGATTTGATAGACACTCTGGGTTCACTGGCCAAAACCGTTTTTTCACTTTTCACCCGAACAATTCACCATAACGTTCTCATACTTTCACCTAAAAACTTCATTTAAATTTTAAATGATAGAGAAACTTGTCCTTTCTAGCATCTGTAAATTTGAACGTAATCGATAATACGGTTTTTGAGTTATGAATTTTTGTTCGGCACTAGGGAGGGTTTTGGCTCCCATAGAGTTCAATGTATTTTTGGAGCGGCTCAGAGTGCGGTTTCTAAATTTTTCTCCTGTTTTTAACTCGTCATAACATGGTCAATTCTCGCTCAAACTGCTAATTTTTTATACCAGCTTCTTCCTTAGACTCTCCTTGTCGAAACGGTATATGCAGTTTAGCCATTTGGGATATCTTTTCTGAGCTATAAGCATTTGTTCGGAGGGTGGGTACGCTCCCATAGGAATACATTGAAATGAATATGCCTGTCCTTTTTCGATATTCAACTTTTAGCCGAACATTTTGCCATAACTTCCTTATACTTTCACCTACAGACTTCATTTTACTTTCAAATGGTAGAGAAACTTCCCCTTTCTAAAATATGTAGATTTTAAATCATTTGAAGATACGGTTCTGGAGTTATGAAGATTTGTTTGGCAGTAGGACGTTTCGGCTCCCATAGAGTTCAATGTATTTTCAGAAAGCCAAATTTTCTCAAATTTGCCCTTTTTTAACTCATCTTTACACCATCAATTCTCGCTCAAACTGAAAAAATTTTTACACCATCTCGAGCACAAGACTCTCCTTGTCGCTACGGTATGCTTCGTTCAATTTTGGTTGGGAAAAGTTTTCGAGCTACGGGTGATTTTTTGGAGGGTGCTCCCCGGTCGAAATTCATTGAATCATGAGTCTGTCAGTTGTATTCTGTGAGCGTGCGTGTGAGAGAGACAGAGGGGGGAGGGGGAGGGGCAGAAGCAGAGACTGAGGGGAAGAGCTGTGAGGTCCACAGAAATACACAGGCAGTCTGTAACACTTTAAAGGTCATTTTTAAGGGGGACGTCTTAATTATCCAGGGGTTCTTAAGGTGGAATTTTTTAAGAATACCTCATTCACAATATACTGGCTGTCTTTTCGACATTTTAAGCTTTATTTCAAGTGGTCGCTTTTAAAGGTGGACGTGTCAATACAACTGTGGGTTTCTTAAGGTGGAATTTTTATTAAGGTGGTATTTAAAATGTATTGGCCATCTTTTTTTGCTTTTAAGACTCTTTTGGCCTGTGATGTGGACATTTCAATACAATTCTGGGTTTCTTAAGGTGGAATTGTTTTTAAAGGTGGAATTCAGAATGTATCGTTTTCTATTCACACCCTACTGAGCTCCATAGAGTCCAATGTAAACTGCTGTGGGAGAGTGCTCTCTTAACATCCACCTACCAACAGCTTAGCAGTAAACTCCTTCACCATAAGCGTCGCCTAGTGACCCACGCGGGTTTACCGTATCGAGGGCCTCGCTTTAAGCGGTAAAGACGCGGATCGGGGGGCAGGGGTTTAGGCGGCGCAACATCTCGCGTTTCCTTCTGGAAATGCAGACCTCTAGTGTTACGTTTGCTGCCCTTCATTCTGAGGATCGTTCGTTCTTGTCCGGTTAACTCCGCCCACAGTTTTCGAGATATCGACTCCGTTCAAAGTTTGTCTCGTAGAGCTTCCCTGTGGGATGCGGGCTTGTATACAGCTTTTGGAAAAGTTGCATAGTTTTCGCACAGTAACCATTTGAAGTTTCATCTTTACTCCCATAGGAATGAATGGAAAAATGTCCATAAACTTTTGTCAAACTTTCAAACTGCTGTCACTCGCTCAGTTTTCGAGCTAGAGACACCAGAACTCAAACGGGTAGACCTGAGGGTCCACGGTCCCACCACGTAAAATTATAGGCCGATAGCCCACCCGCTTCATGACCTTTGACCCCGTTTTCCATTCACGGCCTACAGAGCTCCACAGAGTCCAATGTAAACTGCTGTGGGAGAGTGCTCTCTTAACATCCCACTACCAACAGCTTAGCAGTAAACTCCTTCACCATAAGCGTCGCCTAGTGACCCACGCGGGTTTACCGTACCGACGGCCTCTCTTTAAGCGGGAACGACGCGGATCGGGGGACGGGGGTTTAGGCGGCGCAACATCTCGCGTTTCCTCCTGGAAATGCAGACCTCTAGTTATGTTGCGCCTGCTGCTTTAAGCAGCGGCGCAATATATTGTTCTTCTTAAGTCATATTATTATTTTTATTATTTTTATTATTCCGCGTTTCCTTGTCCGCCTAACTAGTCCCGCAGCTTTCGAGCTATCGACTCCGTTCCACCTGGAAATCGTGCGTCTTATAGCGACGATGTGGGCTTGTATACAGCTTTCCGATACCCGCACTCGTTCGTCCGCTACACTCGTTTATCGCTCCGTTTTTCCCCAGTCATTTCTATGGAATTAATTTTCAAAGTGCTCTAACTCGGTCATTTTTCAAGCTACGGACACGGGATTTCAGACGGTCGGACCCGGGCGTACCGGCTCCCGTCACTTCCGTTTTCGGAATTTTTGCACTCATCCTTCCCTTTCTATCACTCCTTCAAAATCCCTCCATTCATTTCAATGGGAGGCTCTTAGAGTGGGTGACATCATACACTGTAGATTCCTTCTCAGAAAACGGGTTTTTCACTTTTCAGCTGAACAAATCGCCATAACTTCCTCATACTTTCACCTAGAAACTTCATTTAAATTTTAAATGGTAGAGAAACTTGTCCTTTCTAATACCTCTAAATTTGAATATTATTGAAAATACGGTTTTTGAGTTATGCATTTTTGTTCGGCACTAGGGACGGTTTCGGCTCCCATAGGGTTCAATGTATTTTTGGAGCGGCTCAGAGTGCGCTTTCTAAAATTTTCTCCTGTTTTTAACTCGTCATAACATGCTCAATTCTCACTTAATCTGCAATTTTTTTATACCATATCTATCCCCAGACTCTCCTTGTCGCAACGGTATATACGGTTAAGTGATGTGGGGAAAACTTTCCGAGCTATAAGCATTTGTTCGGAGGGTGGGTACGCTCCCATAGGAACCCATTGAAATTATTTTTTTTCTTTTTCAATTTTCTGCCGAACATTTCACCATAACTTCCTTATACTTTCACCTACAGACTTCATTTAAACTTTAAATGGTAGAGAAATTTCCCCTTTCTCACACTTGTAAGTTTCAGACCGTTTGAGAATACCGTTCTTGAGTTATGAATTTTTGTTCCACACTTGGGAGGGTTTTCCTCCCATAGAGCTCAATGTATTTTAAGAGCGGGTCTGCACGCAGATTTTCAAAACTTTGCCTGTTTTTAACTCGTAATTACACCATCAATTCTCGCTCAAAGTGCAAAAATTTTTACACCATCTCGAGCACCAGACTCTCCTTGTCGCTACGGTATGCTTCGTTCAATTTTGGTTAGGAAAAGTTTTCGAGCTACGGGTGATTTTTTGGAGGGTGCTCCACCGGTCGAAATTCATTGAATCATGAGTCTGTCAGTTGTATTCTGTGAGCGTGCGTGTGAGAGAGAGAGAGGGGGGAGGGGCAGTGGCAGAGGCAGAGACCGAGGGGGAGAGGTATGAAGGACAGACATACATAGGCAGTGTCTAACACTTTAAAGGTCATTTTAAGGGTGACGTCTTAATTATCCAGGGTTTCTTAAGGTGGAATTTTTTTTTAGAATACCTCGTTCACAATATACTGGCTGATCATTTCAACATTTTAACCTTTATTTCAAGTGGTCATTTTTAAAGGTGGACGTCTCAATACAATTGTGGGTTTCTTAAGGTGGAATTTTATTAAGGTGGTATTTAAAATGTATTGGCCATCTTTTTGGCTTTGAAGACTCTTTTGGCCTGCAATGTGGACATCTCAATACAATTCTGGGTTTCTTAAGGTGGAATTGTTTTTAAAGGTGGAATTCAAAATGTATCGTTTTCCATTCACGCCCTACAGAGCTCCATAGACTCCAATGTAAGCTGCTGTGGGAGAGTGCTCCCTTAACATCCCACTACCGACAGCTTAGCACACAACTCTTTCACCATAGCGTGGCCTAGTGACCCACGCGGGTTTCCCTACTGACGACCTCGCTTTAAGCGGGAAAGACGCGGATCGGGGGACGGGGGTTTCGGCGGCGCAACATCTCGCGTTTCCTCCTGGAAATGCAGACCTCTAGTGTTACGTTTGCTGCCCTTCATTCTGAGGATCGTTCATTCTTGTCCGGTTAACTCCGCCCACAGTTTTCGAGATATCGACTCCGTTCAAAGTTTCATTCGTAGAGCTTCCCTGTGGGATGCGGGCTTGTATACAGCTTTTGGAAAAGTTTCATAGTTTTCGCACAGGAAGCATTTGAAGTTTCATCTTTACTCCCATAGGAATGAATGGAAAAATGTCCATAAACTTTTGTCAAACTTTAAAACTGCTGTCACACGGTCAGTTTTCGAGCTAGAGACACCAGAACTCAAACGGGCAGACCCGAGGGTCCACGGTCCCACCACGTAAAATTATGGGCCGATAGCCCACCCGCTTCATGACCTTTGACCCCGTTTTCCATTCACGGCCTACAGAGCTCCATAGAGTCCAATGTAAACTGCTGTGGGAGAGTGCTCTCTTAACATCCCACTACCGACAGCTTAGCAGTAAACTCCTTCACCATAAGCGTCGCCTAGTGACCCACGCGGGTTTACCGTGTCGAGGACCTCGCTTTAAGCGGGAAAGACGCGGATCGGGGGGCAGGGGTTTAGGCGGCGCAACATCTCGCGTTTCCTCCTGGAAATGCAGACCTCTAGTGTTACGTTTGCTGCCCTTCATTCTGAGGATCGTTCATTCTTGTCCGGTTAACTCCGCCCACAGTTTTCGAGATATCGACTCCGTTCAAAATTTGTTTCGTACAGCTTCCCTGTGGGATGCGGGCTTGTATACAGCTTTTGGAAAAGTTACATAGTTTTAGCACAGTAAGCATTTGAAGTTTCAACTTTTTTCCCATAGGAATGAATGGAAAAATGTCCATAAACTTTTGTCAAACTTTCAAACTGCTGTCACAGGGTCAGTTTTCGAGCTAGAGACACCAGAACTCAAACGGGCAGACCCGAGGGTCCACGGTCCCACCACGTGAAACTATGGGCCGATAGCCCACCCGCTTCATGACCTTTGACCCCGTTTTCCATTCACGGCCTACACAGCTCCATAGAGTCCAATGTAAACTGCTGTGGGAGAGTGCTCTCTTAACATCCCACTACCGACAGCTTAGCAGTAAACTCCTTCACCATAAGCGTCGCCTAGTGACCCACGCGGGTTTACCGTGTCGAGGACCTCGCTTTAAGCGGGAAAGACGCGGATCGGGGGGCAGGGGTTTAGGAGGCGCAACATCTCGCGTTTCCTCCTGGAAATGCAGACCTCTAGTGTTACGTTTGCTGCCCTTAATTCTGAGGATCGTTCGTTCTTGTCCGGTTAACTCCGCCCACAGTTTTCGAGATATCGACTCCGTTCAAAGTTTGTTTCGTAGAGCTTCCCTGTGGGATGCGGGCTTGTATACAGCTTTTGGAAAAGTTGCATAGTTTTCGCACAGTAAGCATTTGAAGTTTCATCCTTACTCCCATAGGAATGAATGGAAAAATGTCCATAAACTTTTGTCAAACTTTTAAACTGCCGTCACACGGTCAGTTTTCGAGCTAGAGACACCAGAACTCAAACGGGCAGACCCGAGGGTCCACGGTCCCACCACGTGAAATTATAGGCCGATACCCCGCCCGCTTCATGACCTTTGACCCCGTTTTCCATTCACGGCCTACAGAGCTCCATAGAGTCCAATGTAAACTGCTGTGGGAGAGTGCTCTCTTAACATCCCACTACCAACGGCTTAGCAGTAAACTCCTTCACCATAAGCGTCGCCTAGTGACCCACGCGGGTTTACCGTACCGAGGACCTCGCTTTAAGCGGGAAAGACGCGGATCGGGGGGCGGGGGTTTAGGCGGCGCAACATCTCGCGTTTCCTCCTGGAAATGCAGACCTCTAGTGTTACGTTTGCTGCCCTTCATTCTGAGGATCGTTCATTCTTGTCCGGTTAACTCCGCCCACAGTTTTCGAGATATCGACTCCGTTCAAAGTTTCATTCGTAGAGCTTCCCTGTGGGATGCGGGCTTGTATACAGCTTTTGGAAAAGTTTCATAGTTTTCGCACAGGAAGCATTTGAAGTTTCATCTTTACTCCCATAGGAATGAATGGAAAAATGTCCATAAACTTTTGTCAAACTTTAAAACTGCTGTCACACGGTCAGTTTTCGAGCTAGAGACACCAGAACTCAAACGGGCAGACCCGAGGGTCCACGGTCCCACCACGTAAAATTATGGGCCGATAGCCCACCCGCTTCATGACCTTTGACCCCGTTTTCCATTCACGGCCTACAGAGCTCCATAGAGTCCAACGTAAACTGCTGTGGGAGAGTGCTCTCTTAACATCCCACTACCGACGGCTTAGCAGTAAACTCCTTCACCATAAGCGTCGCCTAGTGACCCACGCGGGTTTACCGTACCGAGGACCTCGCTTTAAGCGGGAAAGACGCGGATCGGGGGGCAGGGGTTTCGGCGGCGCAACATCTCGCGTTTCCTCCTGGAAATGCAGACCTCTAGTGTTACGTTTGCTGCCCTTCATTCTGAGGATCATTCGTTCTTGTCCGGTTAACTCCGCCCACAGTTTTCGAGATATCGACTCCGTTCAAAGTTTGTTTCGTAGAGCTGCCCTGTGGGATGCGGGCTTGTATACAGCTTTTGGAAAAGTTACATAGTTTTCGCACAGGAAGCATTTGAAGTTTCATCTTTACTCCCATAGGAATGAATGGGAAAATGTCCATAAACTTTTGTCAAACTTTCAAACTGCTGTCACACGCTCAGTTTTCGAGCTAGAGACACCAGAATTCAAACGGGCAGACCCGAGAGTCCACGGTCCCACCACGTGAAATTATGGGCCGATAGCCCACCCGCTTCATGACCTTTGACCCCATTTTCCATTCACGGCCTACAGAGCTCCATAGAGTCCAATGTAAACTGCTGTGGGAGAGTGCTCTCTTAACATCCCACTACCAACAGCTTAGCAGTAAACTCCTTCACCATAAGCGTCGCCTAGTGACCCCTGCGGGTTTACCGTATCGAGGACCTTGCTTTAAGCGGGAAAGACGCGGATCGGGGGGCAGGGATTTAGGCGGCGCAACATCTCGCGTTTGACCTTTGACCCCGTTTTCCATTCACGGCCTACAGAGCTCCATAGAGTCCAATGTAAACTGCTGTGGGAGAGTGCTCTCTTAACATCCCACTACCGACAGCTTAGCAAGAAACTCCTTCACCATAAGCGTCGCCTAGTGACCCACGCGGGTTTACCGTATCGAGGACCTCGCTTTAAGCGGGAAAGACGCGGATCGGGGGACGGGGGTTTAGGCGGCGCAACATCTCGCGTTTCCTCCTGGAAATGCAGACCTCTAGTTATGTTGCGCCTGCTGCTTTAAGCAGCGGCGCAATATATTGTTCTTCTTAAGTCATATTATTATTATTATTATTTTTATTATTATTTTTATTATTCCGCGTTTCCTTGTCCGCTTAACTAGTCCCTCAGCTTTCGAGCTATCGACTCCGTTCCACCTGGAAATCGTGCGTCCTATAGCGACGATGTGTGCTTGTATACAGCTTTCCGATACCCGCTACACTCGTTTTTCGCTCTGTTTTTCCCCAGTCATTTCTATGGAATTAATTTTCGAACTGCTCTAACTCGGTCAATTTTCAAGCTACGGACACGAGATTTCAGACGGTCGGACCCGGGCACACCGGGACCCGTCACTTCCGCTTTCGGACCTCTCGCACTCATCCTTCTCTTTCTATCTCTCCTTGAATATCCCTCCATTCACTTGTATGGAAGACATTTAGAGTGGGTGACGTCATAGACACTCTGGGTTCACTGGCCAAAACCGTTTTTTCACTTTTCAGCCGAACAAATCGCCATAACGTCCTCATACTTTCACCTAGAAACTTCATTTAAATTTTAAATGGTAGATAAACTTGTCCTTTCTAGCATCTGTAAATTTGAACATAATCGAAAATACGGTTTTTGAGTTATGAATTTTTGTTCGGCACTAGGGAGGGTTTTGGCTCCCATAGAGTTCAATGTATTTTTGGAGCGGCTCAGAGTGCGGTTTCTAAATTTTTCTCCTGTTTTTAACTCGTCATAACACGGTCAATTCTCGCTCAAACTGCTAATTTTTTATACCAGCTTCTTCCTTGGACTCTCCTTGTCGCAACGGTATATGCAGTTTAGCCATTTGGGATATCTTTTCTGAGCTATAAGCATTTGTTCGGAGGGTGGGTACGCTCCCATAGGAATACATTGAAATGAATATGCCTGTCCTTTTTCGATATTCAACTTTTAGCCGAACATTTTGCCATAACTTCCTTATACTTTCACCTACAGACTTCATTTTACTTTCAAATGGTAGAGAAACTTCCCCTTTCTAAAATATGTAGATTTGAAATCATTTGAAGATACGGTTCTGGAGTTATGAAGATTTGTTTGGCAGTAGGACGTTTCGGCTCCCATAGAGTTCAATGTATTTTCAGAAAGCCAAATTTTCTCAAATTTGCCCTTTTTTAACTCATTTTTACACCATCAATTCTCGCTCAAACTGAAAATTTTTTTACACCATCTCGAGCGCCAGACTCTCCTTGTCGCTACGGTATGCTTCGTTCAATTTTGGTTGGGAAAAGTTTTCGAGCTACGGGTCATTTTTTGAAGGGTCCCCCCGGTCGAAATTCATTGAATCCTGAGTCTGTCAGTTGTGTTCTGTGAGCGTGCGTGTGAGAGAGACAGAGGGGGGAGGGGGAGGGGCAGAGGCAGACACTGACGGGGAGAGGTGTGAGGGCCACAGAAATACACAGGCAGTCTGTAACACTTTAAAGGTCATTTTTAAGGGGGACGTCTTAATTATCCAGGGTTTCTTAAGGTGGAATTTTTAAAGAATGCCTCATTCACAATACACTGGCTGTCTTTTCAATATTTTAAGCTTTATTTCAACTGGTCATTTTTAAAGGTGGACGTGTCAATACAACTGTGGGTTTCTTAAGGTGGAATTTTTATTAAGGTGGTATTTAAAATGTATTGGCCATCTTTTTTTGCTTTTAATACTCTTTTGGCCTGTGATGTGGACATTTCAATACAATTCTGGGTTTCTTAAGGTGGAATTGTTTTTAAAGGTGGAATTCAAAATGTATCGTTTTCTATTCACGCCCTACTGAGCTCCATAGAGTCCAATGTAAACTCCTGTGGGAGAGTGCTCTCTTAACATCCCACTACCGACAGCTTAGCAGTAAACTCCTTCACCATAAGCGTCGCCTAGTGACCCACGCGGGTTTACCGTATCGAGGACCTCGCTTTAAGCGGGAAAGACGCGGATCGGGGGACGGGGGTTTAGGCGGCGCAACATCTCGCGTTTCCTCCTGGAAATGCAGACCTCTAGTTATGTTGCGCAAGCTGCTTCAGCAGCGCGCAATATACTGTTCTTCTTAAGTCATATTATTATTATTATTATTATTATTATTATTCCGCATTTCCTTGTCCGCCTAACTAGTCCCGCAGCTTTCGAGCTATCAACTCCGTTCCACCTGGAAATCGTGCGTCCTATAGCGACGATGTGGGCTTGTATACAGCTTTCCGATACCCGCACTCGTTCGTCCGCTACACTCGTTTATCGCTCCGTTTTTCCCCAGTCATTTCTATGGAATTAATTTTCGAACTGCTCTAACTCGGTCAATTTTCAAGCTACGGACACGAGATTTCAGACGGTCGGACCCGGGCGCACCGTGACCCGTCACTTCCGTTTTTGGACCTCTCGCACTCATCCTTCTCTTTCTATTCCTCCTTGAATATCCCTCCATTCACTTGTATGGAAGACATTTAGAGTGGGTGACATCATAGACACTCTGGGTTCACTGGCCAAAACCGTTTTTTCACTTTTCAGCCGAACAATTCGCCATAACGTCCTCATACTTTCACCTAGAAACTTCATTTAAATTTTAAATGGTAGATAAACTTGTCCTTTCTAGCATTTGTAAATTTGAACATAATCGAAAATACGGTTTTTGAGTTATGAATTTTTGTTCGGCACTAGGGAGGGTTTTGGCTCCCATAGAGTTCAATGTATTTTTGGAGCGGCTCAGAGTGCGGTTTCTAAATTTTTCTCCTGTTTTTAACTCATCATAACACGGTCAATTCTCGCTCAAACTGCTAATTTTTTATACCAGCTTCTTCCTTAGACTCTCCTTGTCGCAACGGTATATGCAGTTTAGCCATTTGGGATATCATTTCTGAGCTATAAGCATTTGTTCGGAGGGTGGGTACGCTCCCATAGGAATACATTGAAATGAATATGCCTGTCCTTTTTCGATATTCAACTTTTAGCCGAACATTTTGCCATAACTTCCTTATACTTTCACCTACAGACTTCATTTTACTTTCAAATGGTAGAGAAACTTCTCCTTTCTAAAATATGTAGATTTGAAATCATTTGAAGATACGGTTCTGGAGTTATGAAGATTTGTTTGGCAGTAGGACGTTTCGGCTCCCATAGAGTTCAATGTATTTTCAGAAAGCCAAATTTTCTCAAATTTGCCCTTTTTTAACTCATTTTTACACCATCAATTCTCGCTCAAACTGAAAAAATTTTTACACCATCTCGAGCGCCAGACTCTCCTTGTCGCTACGGTATGCTTCGTTCAATTTTGGTTGGGAAAAGTTTTCGAGCTACGGGTCATTTTTTGAAGGGTCCCCCCGGTCGAAATTCATTGAATCCTGAGTCTGTCAGTTGTATTCTGTGAGCGTGCGTGTGAGAGACAGAGAGGGGGGAGGGGGAGGGGCAGAGGCAGACACTGACGGGGAGAGGTGTGAGGGCCACAGAAATACACAGGCAGTCTGTAACACTTTAAAGGTCATTTTTAAGGGGGACGTCTTAATTATCCAGGGTTTCTTAAGGTGGAATTTTTAAAGAATACCTCATTCACAATATACTGGCTGTCTTTTCGACATTTTAAGCTTTATTTCAAGTGGTCATTTTTAAAGGTGGACGTGTCAATACAACTGTGTGTTTCTTAAGGTGGAATTTTTATTAAGGTGGTATTTAAAATGTATTGGCCATCTTTTTTTGCTTTTAAGACTCTTTTGGCCTGTGATGTGGACATTTCAATACAATTCTGGGTTTCTTAAGGTGGAATTGTTTTTAAAGGTGGAATTCAAAATTTATCGTTTTCTATTCACGCCCTACTGAGCTCCATAGAGTCCAATGTAAACTGCTGTGGGAGAGTGCTCTCTTAACATCCCACTACCAACAGCTTAGCAGTAAACTCCTTCACCATAAGCGTCGCCTAGTGACCCACGCGGGTTTACCGTATCGAGGACCTCGCTTTAAGTGGGAAAGACGCGGATCGGGGGACGGGGGTTTAGGCGGCGCAACATCTCGCGTTTCCTCCTGGAAATGCAGACCTCTAGTGTTACGTTTGCTGCCCTTAATTCTGAGGATCTTTCATTCTTGTCCGGTTAACTCCGCCCACAGTTTTCGAGATATCGACTCCATTCAAAGTTTCATTCGTAGAGCTTCCCTGTGGGATGCGGGCTTGTATACAGCTTTTGGAAAACTTGCATAGTTTTTGCACAGGAAGCCTTTGAACTTTCATCTTTACTCCCATAGGAATGAATGGAAAAATGTCCATAAACTTTTGTCAAACTTTCAAAATGCTGTCACACGGTCAGTTTTCGAGCTAGAGACACCAGAACTCAAACGGGCAGACCCGAGGGTCCAAGGTCCCACCACGTGTAATTATAGGCCGATAGCCCACCCGCTTCATGACCTTTGACCCCGTTTTCCATTCACGGCCTACAGAGCGCCATAGAGTCCAATGTAAACTGCTGTGGGAGAGTGCTCTCTTAACATCCCACTACCGACAGCTTAGCAGTAAACTCCTTCACCATAGGCGTTGCCTAGTGACCCACGCGGGTTTACCGTATCGAGGACCTCGCTTTAAGCGAGAAAGACGCGGATCGGGGGGCGGGGGTTTAGGCGGCGCAACATCTCGCGTTTCCTCCTGGAAATGCAGACCTCTAGTGTTACGTTTGCTGCCCTTCATTCTGAGGATCGTTCATTCTTGTCCGGTTAACTCCGCCCACAGTTTTCGAGATATCGACTCCGTTCAAAGTTTCATTCGTAGAGCTTCCCTGTGGGATGCGGGCTTGTATACAGCTTTTGGAAAAGTTGCATAGTTTTCGCACAGTAAGCATTTGAAGTTTCGTGTTTTCTCCCATAGGAATGAATGGAAAAATGTCCATAAACTTTTGTCAAACTTTCAAACTGCTGTCACACGGTCAGTTTTCGAGCTAGACACACCAGAATTCAAACGGGCAGACCCGAGAGTCCACGGTCCCGCCACGTGAAATTATGGGCCGATAGCCCACCCGCTTCATGACCTTTGACCCCGTTTTCCACTCACGGCCTACAGAGCTCCATAGAGTCCAATGTAAACTGCTGTGGGAGAGTGCTCTCTTAACATCCCACTACCGACAGCTTAGCAGGTAACTCCTTCACCATAAGCGTCGCCTAGTGACCCACGCGGGTTTACCGTATCGAGGACCTCCCTTTAAGCGGGAAAGACGCGGATCGGGGGACGGGGGTTTAGGCGGCGCAACATCTCGCGTTTCCTCCTGGAAATGCAGACCTCTAGTGTTACGTTTGCTGCCCTTCATTCTGAGGATCTTTCGTTCTTGTCCGGTTAACTCTTCCCACAGTTTTCGAGATATCGACTCCGTTCAAAGTTTGTTTCGTAGAGCTTCCCTGTGGGATGCGGGCTTGTATACAGCTTTTGGAAAAGTTGCATAGTTTTCGCACAGTAAGCCTTTGAAATTTCATCTTTTCTCCCATAGGAATGAATGGAAAAATGTCCATAAACTTTTGTCAAACTTTCAAACTGCTGTCACACGGTCAGTTTTCGAGCTAGAGACACCAGAATTCAAACGGGCACACCCGAGAGTCCAAGGTCCCACCACGTGAAACTATAGGCCGATAGTCCACCCGCTTCATGACCTTTGACCCCGTTTTCCATTCACGGCCTACAGAGCTCCATAGAGTCCAATGTAAACTGCTGTGGGAGACTGATCTCTTAACATCCACCTACCAACAGCTTAGCAGTAAACTCCTTCAACATAAGCGTCGCCTAGTGACCCACGCGGGTTTACCGTATCGAGGACCTCGCTTTAAGCGGGAAAGACGCGGATCGGGGGGCGGGGGTTTAGGCGGCGCAACATCTCGCGTTTCCTCCTGGAAATGCAGACCTCTAGTGTTACGTTTGCTGCCCTTCATTCTGAGGATCGTTCATTCTTGTCCGGTTAACTCCGCCCACAGTTTTCAAGATATCGACTCCGTTCAAAGTTTCATTCGTAGAGCTTCCCTGTGGGATGCGGGCTTGTATACAGCTTTTGGAAAAGTTACATAGTTTTCGCACAGTAAGCATTTGAAGTTTCATCTTTACTCCCATAGGAATGAATGGAAAAATGTCCATAAACTTTTGTCAAACTTTAAAACTGCTGTCACTCGCTCAGTTTTCGAGCTAGAGACACCAGAACTCAAACGGGTAGACCCGAGGGTCCACGGTCCCACCACGTAAAATTATAGGCCGATAGCCCACCCGCTTCATGACCTTTGACCCCGTTTTCCATTCACGGCCTACAGAGCTCCACAGAGTCCAATGTAAACTGCTGTGGGAGAGAGCTCTCTTAACATCCCACTACCAACAGCTTAGCAGTAAACTCCTTCACCATAAGCGTCGCCTAGTGACCCACGCGGGGTTTACCGTACCGACGGCCTCTCTTTAAGCGGGAAAGACGCGGATCGGGGGGCAGGGGTTTAGGCGGCGCAACATCTCGCGTTTCCTCCTGGAAATGCAGACCTCTAGTGTTACGTTTGCTGCCCTTCATTCTGAGGATCGTTCATTCTTGTCCGGTTAACTCCGCCCACAGTTTTCGAGATATCGACTCCGTTCAAAGTTTGTTTCGTAGAGCTGCCCTGTGGGATGCGGGCTTGTATACAGCTTTTGGAAAAGTTGCATAGTTTTCGCACAGTAACCATTTGAAGTTTCATCTTTACTCCCATAGGAATGAATGGAAAAATGTCCATAAACTTTTGTCAAACTTTCAAAGTGCTGTCACACGGTCAGTTTTCGAGCTAGAGACACCAGAACTCAGACGGGCAGACCCGAGGGTCCACGGTCCCACCACGTAAAACTATGGGCCGATAGCCCACCCGCTTCATGACCTTTGACCCCTTTTCCATTCACGGCCTACAGAGCTCCATAGAGTCCAATGTAAACTGCTGTGGGACAGTGCTCTATTAACATCCCACTACCAACAGCTTAGCAGTAAACTCCTTCACCATAAGCGTCGCCTAGTGACCCACACGGGTTTACCGTATCGAGGACCTCGCTTTAAGCGGGAAAGACGCGGATCGGGGGGCGGGGGTTTAGGCGGCGCAACATCTCGCGTTTCCTCCTGGAAATGCAGACCTCTAGTTATTTTTATTATTATTTTTATTATTCCGCGTTTCCTTGTCCGCCTAACTAGTCCCGCAGCTTTCGAGCTATCGACTCCGTTCCACCTGGAATTCGTGCGTCCTATAGCGACGATGTGGGCTTGTATACAGCTTTCCGATACCCGCACTCGTTCGTCCACTACACTCGTTTTTCGCTCTGTTTTTCCCCAGTCATTTCTATGGAATTAATTTTCGAACTGCTCTAACTCGGTCAATTTTCAAGCTACGGACACGAGATTTCAGACGGTCGGACCTGGGCGCACCGTGACCCGTCACTTCCGTTTTCGGACCTCTCGCACTCATCCCTCTCTTTCTATTCCTCCTTGAATATCCCTCCATTCACTTGTATGGAAGACATTTAGAGTGGGTGACATCATAGACACTCTGGGTTCACTGGCCAAAACCGTTTTTTCACTTTTCACCCGAACAATTCACCATAACGTTCTCATACTTTCATCTAAAAACTTCATTTAAATTTTAAATGATAGAGAAACTTGTCCTTTCTAGCATTTGTAAATTTGAACGTAATCGATAATACGGTTTTTGAGTTATGAATTTTTGTTCGGCACTAGGGAGGGTTTTGGCTCCCATAGAGTTCAATGTATTTTTGGAGCGGCTCAGAGTGCGGTTTCTAAATTTTTCTCCTGTTTTTAACTCGTCATAACATGGTCAATTCTCGCTCAAACTGCTAATTTTTTATACCAGCTTCTTCCTTGGACTCTCCTTGTCGCAACGGTATATGCAGTTTAGCCATTTGGGATATTTTTTCTGAGCTATAAGCATTTGTTCGGAGGGTGGGTACGCTCCCATAGGAATACATTGAAATGAATATGCCTGTCCTTTTTCGATATTCAACTTTTAGCCGAACATTTTGCCATAACTTCCTTATACTTTCACCTACAGACTTCATTTTACTTTCAAATGGTAGAGAAACTTCCCCTTTCTAAAATATGTAGATTTTAAATCATTTGAAGATACGGTTCTGGAGTTATGAAGATTTGTTTGGCAGTAGGACGTTTCGGCTCCCATAGAGTTCAATGTATTTTCAGAAAGCCAAATTTTCTCAAATTTGCCCTTTTTAACTCATCTTTACACCATCAATTCTCGCTCAAACTGAAAAAATTTTTACACCATCTCGAGCACAAGACTCTCCTTGTCGCTACGGTATGCTTCGTTCAATTTTGGTTGGGAAAAGTTTTCGAGCTACGGGTGATTTTTTGGAGGGTGCTCCCCGGTCGAAATTCATTGAATCATGAGTCTGTCAGTTGTATTCTGTGAGCGTGCGTGTGAGAGAGACAGAGGGGGGAGGGGGAGGGGCAGAAGCAGAGACTGAGGGGAAGAGCTGTGAGGGCCACAGAAATACACAGGCAGTCTGTAACACTTTAAAGGTCATTTTTAAGGGGGACGTCTTAATTATCCAGGGTTTCTTAAGGTGGAATTTTTTAAGAATACCTCATTCACAATATACTGCCTGTCTTTTTGACATTTTAAGCTTTATTTCAAGTGGTCATTTTTAAAGGTGGACGTGTCAATACAACTGTGGGTTTCTTAAGGTGGAATTTTTATTAAGGTGGTATTTAAAATGTATTGGCCATCTTTTTTTGCTTTTAAGACTCTTTTGGCCTGTGATGTGGACATTTCAATACAATTCTGGGTTTCTTAAGGTGGAATTGTTTTTAAAGGTGGAATTCAGAATGTATCGTTTTCTATTCACACCCTACTGAGCTCCATAGAGTCCAATGTAAACTGCTGTGGGAGAGTGCTCTCTTAACATCCACCTACCAACAGCTTAGCAGTAAACTCCTTCACCATAAGCGTCGCCTAGTGACCCACGCGGGTTTACCGTACCGAGGACCTCGCTTTAAACGGTAAAGACGCGGATCGGGGGACAGGGGTTTAGGCGGCGCAACATCTCGCGTTTCCTCCTGGAAATGCAGACCTCTAGTGTTACGTTTGCTGCCCTTCATTCTGAGGATCGTTCATTCTTGTCCGGTTAACTCCGCCCACAGTTTTCGAGATATCGACTCCGTTCAAAGTTTCATTCGTAGAGCTTCCCTGTGGGATGCGGGCTTGTATACAGCTTTTGGAAAAGTTGCATAGTTTTCGCACAGTAAGCATTTGAAGTTTCATCTTTTCTCCCATAGGAATGAATGGAAAAATGTCCATAAACTTTTGTCAAACTTTCAAACTGCTGTCACACGCTCAGTTTTCGAGCTAGAGACACCAGAACTCAAACGGGCAGACCCGAGAGTCCAAGGTCCCACCACGTGAAATTATGGGCCGATAGCCCACCCGCTTCATGACCTTTGACCCCGTTTTCCATTCACGGCCTACACAGCTCCACATAGTCCAATGTAAACTGCTGTGGGACAGTGCTCTCTTAACATCCCACTACCAACAGCTTAGCAGTAAACTCCTTCACCATAAGCGTCGCCTAGTGACCCACGCGGGTTTACAGTGTCGAGGACCTCGCTTTAAGCGGGAAAGACGCGGATCGGGGGGCAGGGGTTTAGGCGGCGCAACATCTCGCGTTTCCTCCTGGAAATGCAGACCTCTAGTTATGTTGCGCCTGCTGCTTTAAGCAGCAGCGCGCAATATATTGTTCTTCTTAAGTCATATTATTATTATGTTGCGCAAGCTGCTTCAGCAGCGCGCAATATATTGTTATCCGAAAGTCATATTATTATTATTCTTATTATTATTCCACGTTTCCTTGTCCGCCTAACTAGTCCCGCAGCTTTCGAGCTATCGACTCCGTTCCACCTGGAAATCGTGCGTCCTATAGCGACGATGTGGGCTTGTATACAGCTTTCCGATACCCGCACTCGTTCGTCCGCTACACTCGTTTATCGCTCCGTTTTTCCCCAGTCATTTCTATGGAATTAATTTTCAAAGTGCTCTAACTCGGTCATTTTTCAAGCTACGGACACGGGATTTCAGACGGTCGGACCCGGGCGTACCGGCTCCCATCACTTCCATTTTCGGAATTTTTGCACTCATCCTTCCCTTTCTATCACTCCTTCAAAATCCCTCCATTCATTTCAATGGGAGGCTCTTAGAGTGGGTGACATCATACACTGTAGATTCCTTCTCAGAAAACGGGTTTTTCACTTTTCAGCCGAACAAATCGCCATAACTTCCTCATACTTTCACCTAGAAACTTCATTTAAATTTTAAATGGTAGAGAAACGTGTCCTTTCTAAGACCTCTAAATTTGAACATTATTGAAAATACGGTTTTTGAGTTATGAATTTTTGTTCGGCACTAGGGACGGTTTCGGCTCCCATAGGGTTCAATGTATTTTTGGAGCAGCTCAGAGTGCGGTTTCTAAAAATTTCTCCTGTTTTTAACTCGTCATAACATGCTCAATTCTCACTTAATATGCAAAATTTTTATACCATATCGATCCCCAGACTCTCCTTGTCGCAACGGTATATACGGTTAAGTGATGTGGGGAAAACTTTCCGAGCTATAAGCATTTGTTCGGAGGGTGGGTACGCTCCCATAGGAACCCATTGAAATTATTTTTTGTCTTTTTCAATTTTCTGCCGAACATTTCACCATAACTTCCTTATACTTTCACCTACAGACTTCATTTAAACTTTAAATGGTAGAGAAATTTCCCCTTTCTCACACTTGTAAGTTTCAGACCGTTTGAGAATACCGTTCTTGAGTTATGAATTTTTGTTTGACACTTGGGAGGGTTTTCCTCCCATAGAGCTCAATGTATTTTAAGAGCGGGTCGGCACGCAGATTTTCAAAACTTTGCCTGTTTTTAACTCGTAATTACACAATCAAATCTCGCTCAAAGTGCAAAAATTTTTACACCATCTCGAGCACCAGACTCTCCTTGTCGCTACGGTATGCTTCGTTCAATTTTGGTTGGGAAAAGTTTTCGAGCTACGGGTGATTTTTTGGAGGGTGCTCCCCGGTCGAAATTCATTGAATCGTGAGTTTGTCAGTTGTATTCTGTGAGCGTGCGTGTGAGAGAGACAGAGAGGGGGGAGGGGGAGGGGCAGAGGCAGACACTGACGGGGAGAGCTGTGAGGGCCACAGAAATACACAGGCAGTCTGTAACACTTTAAAGGTCATTTTTAAGGGGGACGTCTTAATTATCCAGGGTTTCTTAAGGTGGAATTTTTAAAAAAGACCTCATTCACAATATACTGGCTGTCTTTTCAACATTTTAAGACGCGGATCGGGGGACGGGGGTTTAGGCGGCGCAACATCTCGCGTTTCCTCCTGGTGTTACGTTTGCTGCCCTTCATTCTGAGGATCGTTCGTTCTTGTCCGGTTAACTCCGCCCACAGTTTTCGAGATATCGACTCCGTTCAAAGTTTCATTCGTACAGCTTCCCTGTGGGATGCGGGCTTGTATACAGCTTTTGGAAAAGTTACATAGTTTTAGCACAGTAAGCATTTGAAGTTTCAACTTTTCTCCCATAGGAATGAATGGAAAAATGTACATAAACTTTTGTCAAACATTCAAAGTGCTGTCACACGGTCAGTTTTCGAGCTAGAGACACCAGAACTCAAACGGGCAGACCCGAGGGTCCACGGTCCCACCACGTGAAATTATGGGCCGATAGCCCACCCGCTTCATGACCTTTGACCCCGTTTTCCTTTCACGGCCTACAGAGCTCCATAGAGTCCAATGTAAACTGCTGTGGGAGAGTGCTCTCTTAACATCCCACTACCAACAGCTTAGCAGTAAACTCCTTCACCATAAGCGTCGCCTAGTGACCCACGTGGGTTTACCGTATCGAGGACCTCGTTTTAAGCGGGAAAGACGCGGATCGGGGGGCAGGGGTTTAGGCGGCGCAACATCTCGCGTTTCCTCCTGGAAATGCAGACCTCTAGTTATTTTTATTTTTATTATTCCACGTTTCCTTGTCCGCTTAACTAGTCCCGCAGCTTTCGAGCTATCGACTCCGTTCCACCTGGAAATCGTGCGTCCTATAGCGACGATGTGGGCTTGTATACAGCTTTCCAATACCCGCACTCGTTCGTCCGCTACACTCGTTTATCGCTCCGTTTTTCCCCAGTCATTTCTATGGAATTAATTTTCAAAGTGCTCTAACTCGGTCATTTTTCAAGCTACGGACACGGGATTTCAGACGGTCGGACCCGGGCGTACCGGCTCCCATCACTTCCGTTTTCGGAATTTTTGCACTCATCCTTCCCTTTCTATCACTCCTTCAAAATCCCTCCATTCATTTCAATGGGAGGCTCTTAGAGTGGGTGACATCATACACTGTAGATTCCTTCTCAGAAAACGGGTTTTTCACTTTTCAGCCGAACAAATCGCCATAACTTCCTCATACTTTCACCTAGAAACTTCATTTAAATTTTAAATGGTAGAGAAACTTGTCCTTTCTAAGACCTATAAATTTGAACATTATTGAAAATACGGTTTTTGAGTTATGAATTTTTGTTCGGCACTAGGGAGGGTTTCGGCTCCCATAGGGTTCAATGTATTTTTGGAGCAGCTCAGAGTGCGGTTTCTAAAATTTTCTCCTGTTTTTAACTCGTCATAACATGCTCAATTCTCACTTAATCTGCAATTTTTTTATACCACATCGATCCCCAGACTCTCCTTGTCGCAACGGTATATACGGTTAAGTGATGTGGGGAAAACTTTCCGAGCTATAAGCATTTGTTCGGAGGGTGGGTACGCTCCGATAGGAACCCATTGAAATTATTTTTTTTCTTTTTCAATTTTCTGCCGAACATTTCACCATAACTTCCTTATACTTTCACCTACAGACTTCATTTAAACTTTAAATGGTAGAGAAATTTCCCCTTTCTCACACTTGTAAGTTTCAGACCGTTTGAGAATACCGTTCTTGAGTTATGAATTTTTGTTTGACACTTGGGAGGGTTTTCCTCCCATAGAGCTCAATGTATTTTAAGAGCGGCTCGGCACGCAGATTTTCAAAACTTTGTCTGTTTTAACTCGTAATTACACCATCAAATCTTGCTCAAAGTGCAAAAATTTTTACACCATCTCGAGCACCAGACTCTCCTTGTCGCTACGGTATGCTTCGTTCATTTTTGGACCTGGAAAAGTTTTTGAGATATTTGAGGTTTTTTGGAGGGTGCCCCACCGGTCGAAATTCATTGAATCATGAGTCTGTCAGTTGTATTCTGTGAGCGTGCGTGTGAGAGAGAGAGAGGGGGGAGGGGGAGGGGCAGAGGCAGACACTGACCGGGAGAGGTGTGAGGGCCACAGAAATACACAGGCAGTCTGTAACACTTTAAAGGTCATTTTTAAGGGGGACGTCTTAATTATCCAGGGTTTCTTAAGGTGGAATTTTTAAAGAATACCTCATTCACAATATACAGCCTGTCTTTTCAACATTTTAAGACGCGGATCGGGGGGCAGGGGTTTAGGCGGCGCAACATCTCGCGTTTCCTCCTGGAAATGCAGACCTCTAGTGTTACGTTTGCTGCCCTTCATTCTGAGGATCTTCATTCCTTGTCCGGTTAACTCCGCCCACAGTTTTCGAGATATCGACTCCGTTCAAAGTTTGTTTCGTACAGCTTCCCTGTGGGATGCGGGCTTGTATACAGCTTTTGGAAAAGTTACATAGTTTTAGCACAGTAAGCATTTGAAGTTTCAACTTTTCTCCCATAGGAATGAATGGAAAAATGTCCATAAACTTTTGTCAAACTTTAAAACTGCTGTCACACGGTCAGTTTTCGAGCTAGAGACACCAGAACTCAAACGGGCAGACCCGAGGGTCCACGGTCCCACCACGTAAAATTATGGGCCGATAGGCCACCCGCTTCATGACCTTTGACCCCGTTTTCCATTCACGGCCTACAGAGCTCCATAGAGTCCAATGTAAACTGCTGTGGGACAGTGCTCTATTAACATCCCACTACCGACAGCTTAGCAGTAAACTCCTTCACCATAAGCGTCGCCTAGTGACCCACGCGGGTTTACCGTATCGAGGACCTCGCTTTAAGCGGGAAAGACGCGGATCGGGGGACGGGGGTTTAGGCGGCGCAACATCTCGTGTTTCCTCCTGGAAATGCAGACCTCTAGTTATGTTGCGCAAGCTGCTTCAGCAGCGCGCAATATATTGTTATCCGTAAGTCATATTATTATTATTTTTATTTTTATTATTCCACGTTTCCTTGTCCGCTTAACTAGTCCCGCAGCTTTTGAGCTATCGACTCCGTTCCACCTGGAAATCGTGCGTCCTATAGCGACGATGTGGGCTTGTATACAGCTTTCCGATACCCGCACTCGTTCGTCCGCTACACTCGTTTTTCGCTCTGTTTTTCCCCAGTCATTTCTATGGAATTAATTTTCAAAGTGCTCTAACTCGGTCATTTTTCAAGCTACGGACACGGGATTTCAGACGGTCGGACCCGGGCGTACCGGCTCCCATCACTTCCGTTTTCGGAATTTTTGCACTCATCCTTCCCTTTCTATCACTCCTTCAAAATCCCTCCATTCATTTCAATGGGAGGCTCTTAGAGTGGGTGACATCATACACTGTAGATTCCTTCTCAGAAAACGGGTTTTTCACTTTTCAGCCGAACAAATTGCCATAACTTCCTCATACTTTCACCTAGAAACTTCATTTAAATTTTAAATGGTAGAGAAACTTGTCCTTTCTAAGACCTCTAAATTTGAACATTATTGAAAATACGGTTTTTGAGTTATGAATTTTTGTTCGGCACTAGGGAGGGTTTCGGCTCCCATAGGGTTCAATGTATTTTTGGAGCAGCTCAGAGTGCGGTTTCTAAAATTTTCTCCTGTTTTTAACTCGTCATAACATGCTCAATTCTCACTTAATCTGCAAATTTTTTATACCATATCGATCCCCAGACGCTCCTTGTCGCAACGGTATATACGGTTAAGTGATGTGAGGAAAACTTTCCGAGCTATAAGCATTTGTTCGGAGGGTGGGTACGCTCCCATAGGAACCCATTGAAATTATTTTTTGTCTTTTTCAATTTTCTGCCGAACATTTCACCATAACTTCCTTATACTTTCACCTACAGACTTCATTTAAACTTTAAATGGTAGAGAAATTTCCCCTTTCTCACACTTGTAAGTTTCAGACCGTTTGATAATACCGTTCTTGAGTTATGAATTTTTGTTCCACACTTGGGAGGGTTTTCCTCCCATAGAGCTCAATGTATTTTAAGAGCGGCTCGGCACGCAGATTTTCAAAACTTTGCCTGTTTTTAACTCGTAATTACACCATCAAATCTCGCTCAAAGTGCAAAAATTTTTACACCATCTCGAGCACCAGACTCTCCTTGTCGCTACGGTATGCTTCGTTCATTTTTGGACCTGGAAAAGTTTTTGAGATATTTGAGGTTTTTTGGAAGGTGCGCCACCGGTCGAAATTCATTGAATCGTGAGTCTGTCAGTTGTATTCTGTGAGCGTGCGTGTGAGAGAGACAGAGGGGGGAGGGGGAGGGGCAGAGGCAGAGACTGAGGGGAAGAGCTGTGAGGGCCACAGAAATACACAGGCAGTCTGTAACACTTTAAAGGTCATTTTTAAGGGGGACATCTTAATTATCCAGGGTTTCTTAAGGTGGAATTTTTTAAGAATACCTCATTCACAATATACTGCCTGTCTTTTCGACATTTTAAGCTTTATTTAAAGTGGTCATTTTTAAAGGTGGACGTGTCAATACAACTGTGGGTTTCTTAAGGTGGAATTTTTATTAAGGTGGTATTTAAAATGTATTGGCCATCTTTTTTTGCTTTTAAGACTCTTTTGGCCTGTGATGTGGACATTTCAATACAATTCTGGGTTTCTTAAGGTGGAATTGTTTTTAAAGGTGGAATTCAAAATGTATCGTTTTCCATTCACGGCCTACACAGCTCCATAGAGTCCAATGTAAACTGCTGTGGGAGAGTGCTCTCTTAACATCCCACTACCGACAGCTTAGCAGTAAACTCCTTCACCATAAGCGTCGCCTAGTGACCCACGCGGGTTTACCGTATCGAGGACCTCGCTTTAAGCGGGAAAGACGCGGATCGGGGGACGGGGGTTTAGGCGGCGCAACATCTCGCGTTTCCTCCTGGAAATGCAGACCTCTAGTTATGTTGCGCAAGCTGCTTCAGCAGCGCGCAATATACTGTTCTTCTTAAGTCATATTATTATTATTATTATTATTCTTATTATTCCGCGTTTCCTTGTCCGCCTAACTAGTCCCGCAGCTTTCGAGCTAT
Organism: Hoplias malabaricus; assembly: GCF_029633855.1. Lineage (NCBI taxonomy): Eukaryota > Metazoa > Chordata > Actinopteri > Characiformes > Erythrinidae > Hoplias > Hoplias malabaricus. The sequence continues at coordinate 47,541,927 of NC_089803.1, read as the reverse complement.
CGACTCCGTTCCACCTGGAAATCGTGCGTCCTATAGCGACGATGTGGGCTTGTATACAGCTTTCCGATACCCGCACTCGTTCGTCCGCTACACTCGTTTATCGCTCCGTTTTTCCCCAGTCATTTCTATGGAATTAATTTTCGAACTGCTCTAACTCGGTCAATTTTCAAGCTACGGACACGAGATTTCAGACGGTCGGACCCGGGCGCACCGTGACCCGTCACTTCCGTTTTTGGACCTCTCGCACTCATCCTTCTCTTTCTATTCCTCCTTGAATATCCCTCCATTCACTTGTATGGAAGACATTTAGAGTGGGTGACATCATAGACACTCTGGGTTCACTGGCCAAAACCGTTTTTTCACTTTTCAGCCGAACAATTCGCCATAACGTCCTCATACTTTCACCTAGAAACTTCATTTAAATTTTAAATGGTAGATAAACTTGTCCTTTCTAGCATCTGTAAATTTGAACATAATCGAAAATACGGTTTTTGAGTTATGAATTTTTGTTCGGCACTAGGGAGGGTTTTGGCTCCCATAGAGTTCAATGTATTTTTGGAGCGGCTCAGAGTGCGGTTTCTAAATTTTTCTCCTGTTTTTAACTCGTCATAACACGGTCAATTCTCGCTCAAACTGCTAATTTTTTATACCAGCTTCTTCCTTAGACTCCCCTTGTCGCAACGGTATATGCAGTTTAGCCATTTGGGATATCATTTCTGAGCTATAAGCATTTGTTCGGAGGGTGGGTACGCTCCCATAGGAATACATTGAAATGAATATGCCTGTCCTTTTTCGATATTCAACTTTTAGCCGAACATTTTGCCATAACTTCCTTATACTTTCACCTACAGACTTCATTTTACTTTCAAATGGTAGAGAAACTTCCCCTTTCTAAAATATGTAGATTTGAAATCATTTGAAGATACGGTTCTGGAGTTATGAAGATTTGTTTGGCAGTAGGACGTTTCGGCTCCCATAGAGTTCAATGTATTTTCAGAAAGCCAAATTTTCTCAAATTTGCCCTTTTTTAACTCATCTTTACACCATCAATTCTCGCTCAAACTGAAAAATTTTTTACACCATCTCGAGCGCCAGACTCTCCTTGTCGCTACGGTATGCTTCGTTCAATTTTGGTTGGGAAAAGTTTTCGAGCTACGGGTCATTTTTTGAAGGGTCCCCCCGGTCGAAATTCATTGAATCCTGAGTCTGTCAGTTGTGTTCTGTGAGCGTGCGTGTGAGAGAGACAGAGGGGGGAGGGGGAGGGGCAGAGGCAGAGACTGACCGGGAGAGGAGTGAGGGCCACAGAAATACACAGGCAGTCTGTAACACTTTAAAGGTCATTTTTAAGGGGGACGTCTTAAATATCCAGGGTTTCTTAAGGTGGAATTTTTAAAGAATACCTCATTCACAATATACAGCCTGTCTTTTCAACATTTTAAGACGCGGATCGGGGGACGGGGGTTTAGGCGGCGCAACATCTCGCGTTTCCTCCTGGAAATGCAGACCTCTAGTGTTACGTTTGCTGCCCTTCATTCTGAGGATCGTTTGTTCTTGTCCGGTTAACTCCGCCCACAGTTTTCGAGATATCGACTCCGTTCAAAGTTTCATTCGTAGAGCTTCCCTGTGGGATGCGGGCTTGTATACAGCTTTTGGAAAAGTTGCATAGTTTTCGCACAGTAAGCATTTGAAGTTTCATCTTTTCTCTCATAGGAATGAATGGAAAAATGTCCATAAACTTTTGTCAAACTTTCAAATTGCTGTCACACGGTCATTTTTCGAGCTACAGACACCAGAATTCAAACGGTCAGACCCGAGGGTCCACGGTCCCACCACCTGGAATTATAGGCCGATAGCCCACCCGCTTCATGACCTTTGACCCCGTTTTCCATTCACGACCTACAGAGCTCCATAGAGTCCAATGTAAACTGCTGTGGGAGACTGCTCTCTTAACATCCCACTACCAACAGCTTAGCAGTAAACTCCTTCACCATAAGCGTCGCCTAGTGACCCACGTGGGTTTACCGTATCGAGGACCTCGCTTTAAGCGGGAAAGACGCGGATCGGGGGGCGGGGGTTTAGGCGGCGCAACATCTCGCGTTTCCTCCTGGAAATGCAGACCTCTAGTGTTACGTTTGCTGCCCTTCATTCTGAGGATCGTTCATTCTTGTCCGGTTAACTCCGCCCACAGTTTTCGAGATATCGACTCCGTTCAAAGTTTGTTTCGTAGAGCTTCCCTGTGGGATGCGGGCTTGTATACAGCTTTTGGAAAAGTTACATAGTTTTCGCACAGTAAGCATTTGAAGTTTCATCTTAACTCCCATAGGAATGAATGGAAAAATGTCCATAAACTTTTGTCAAACTTTCAAACTGCTGTCACACGGTCAGTTTTCGAGCTAGAGACACCAGAACTCAAACGGGCAGACCCGAGAGTCCACGGTCCCACCACGTGAAATTATAGGCCGATACCCCGCCCGCTTCATGACCTTTGACCCCGTTTTCCATTCACGGCCTACAGAGCTCCATAGAGTCCAATGTAAACTGCTGTGGGAGAGTGCTCTCTTAACATCCCACTACCGACAGCTTAGCAGTAAACTCCTTCACCATAAGCGTCGCCTAGTGACCCACGCGGGTTTACCGTATCGAGGACCTCGCTTTAAGCGGGAAAGACGCGGATCGGGGGGCGGGGGTTTAGGCGGCGCAACATCTCGCGTTTCCTCCTGGAAATGCAGACCTCTAGTGTTACGTTTGCTGCCCTTCATTCTGAGGATCGTTCATTCTTGTCCGGTTAACTCCGCCCACAGTTTTCGAGATATCGACTCCGTTCAAAGTTTCATTCGTAGAGCTTCCCTGTGGGATGCGGGCTTGTATACAGCTTTTGGAAAAGTTGCATAGTTTTCGCACAGTAAGCATTTGAAGTTTCATCTTTTCTCCCATAGGAATGAATGGAAAAATGTCCATAAACTTTTGTCAAACTTTCAAACTGCTGTCACACGCTCAGTTTTCGAGCTAGAGACACCAGAACTCAAACGGGCAGACCCGAGAGTCCAAGGTCCCACCACGTGAAATTATGGGCCGATAGCCCACCCGCTTCATGACCTTTGACCCCGTTTTCCATTCACGGCCTACACAGCTCCACATAGTCCAATGTAAACTGCTGTGGGACAGTGCTCTCTTAACATCCCACTACCAACAGCTTAGCAGTAAACTCCTTCACCATAAGCGTCGCCTAGTGACCCACGCGGGTTTACCGTGTCGAGGACCTCGCTTTAAGCGGGAAAGACGCGGATCGGGGGGCAGGGGTTTAGGCGGCGCAACATCTCGCGTTTCCTCCTGGAAATGCAGACCTCTAGTGTTACGTTTGCTGCCCTTCATTCTGAGGATCGTTCATTCTTGTCCGGTTAACTCCGCCCACAGTTTTCGAGATATCGACTCCGTTCAAAGTTTGTTTCGTAGAGCTGCCCTGTGGGATGCGGGCTTGTATACAGCTTTTGGAAAAGTTACATAGTTTTAGCACAGTAACCATTTGAAGTTTCATCTTTACTGCCATAGGAATGAATGGAAAAATGTCCATAAACTTTTGTCAAACTTTCAAACTGCTGTCACACGCTCAGTTTTCGAGCTAGACACACCAGAATTCAAACGGGCAGACCCGAGAGTCCAAGGTCCCACCACGTGAAACTATGGGCCGATAGCCCACCCGCTTCATGACCTTTGACCCCGTTTTCCTTTCACGGCCTACAGAGCTCCATAGAGTCCAATGTAAACTGCTGTGGGAGAGTGCTCTCTTAACATCCCACTACCGACAGCTTAGCAGTAAACTCCTTCACCATAAGCGTCGCCTAGTGACCCACGCTGGTTTACCGTATCGAGGACCTCGCTTTAAGCGGGAAAGACGCGGATCGGGGGGCGGGGGTTTAGGCGGCGCAACATCTCGCGTTTCCTCCTGGAAATGCAGACCTCTAGTGTTACGTTTGCTGCCCTTCATTCTGAGGATCGTTCATTCTTGTCCGGTTAACTCCGCCCACAGTTTTCGAGATATCGACTCCGTTCAAAGTTTGTCTCGTAGAGCTGCCCTGTGGGATGCGGGCTTGTATACAGCTTTTGGAAAAGTTACATAGTTTTCGCACAGTAAGCATTTGAAGTTTCGTGTTTTCTCCCATAGGAATGAATGGAAAAATGTCCATAAACTTTTGTCAAACTTTAAAACTGCTGTCACACGGTCAGTTTTTGAGCTAGAGACACCAGAATTCAAACGGGCAGACCCGAGAGTCCACGGTCCCACCACGTGAAATTATGGGCCGATAGCCCACCCGCGTCATGACCTTTGACCCCATTTTCCATTCACGGCCTACAGAGCTCCATAGAGTCCAATGTAAACTGCTGTGGAAGAGTGCTCTCTTAACATCCCACTACCAACAGCTTAGCAGTAAACTCCTTCACCATAGGCGTCGCCTAGTGACACACGAGGGTTTCCGTACCGAGGGCCTCGCTTTAAGCGGTAAAGACGCGGATCGAGGGGCAGGGGTTTAGGCGGCGCAACATCTCGCGTTTCCTCCTGGAAATGCAGACCTCTAGTTATGTTGCGCCTGCTGCTTTAAGCAGCAGCGCGCAATATATTGTTCTTCTTAAGTCATATTATTATTATTATTATTTTTATTATTATTTTTATTATTCCGCGTTTCCTTGTCCGCCTAACTAGTCCCGCAGCTTTCGAGCTATCGACTCCGTTCCACCTGGAATTCGTGCGTCCTATAGCGACGATGTGGGCTTGTATACAGCTTTCCGATACCCGCACTCGTTCGTCCGCTACACTCGTTTTTCGCTCTGTTTTTCCCCAGTCATTTCTATGGAATTAATTTTCGAACTGCTCTAACTCGGTCAATTTTCAAGCTACGGACACGAGATTTCAGACGGTCGGACCCGGGCACACCGTGACCCGTCACTTCCGTTTTCGGACCTCTTGCACTCATCCCTCTCTTTCTATTCCTCCTTGAATATCCCTCCATTCACTTGTATGGAAGACATTTAGAGTGGGTGACATCATAGACACTCTGGGTTCACTGGCCAAAACCGTTTTTTCACTTTTCACCCGAACAATTCACCATAACGTTCTCATACTTTCACCTAAAAACTTCATTTAAATTTTAAATGATAGAGAAACTTGTCCTTTCTAGCATCTGTAAATTTGAACGTAATCGATAATACGGTTTTTGAGTTATGAATTTTTGTTCGGCACTAGGGAGGGTTTTGGCTCCCATAGAGTTCAATGTATTTTTGGAGCGGCTCAGAGTGCGGTTTCTAAATTTTTCTCCTGTTTTTAACTCGTCATAACACGGTCAATTCTCGCTCAAACTACTAATTTTTTATACCAGCTTCTTCCTTGGACTCTCCTTGTCGCAACGGTATATGCAGTTTAGCCATTTGGGATATCTTTTCTGAGCTATAAGCATTTGTTCGGAGGGTGGGTACGCTCCCATAGGAATACATTGAAATGAATATGCCTGTCCTTTTTCGATATTCAACTTTTAGCCGAACATTTTGCCATAACTTCCTTATACTTTCACCTACAGACTTCATTTTACTTTCAAATGGTAGAGAAACTTCCCCTTTCTAAAATATGTAGATTTCAAATCATTTGAAGATACGGTTCTGGAGTTATGAAGATTTGTTTGGCAGTAGGACGTTTCGGCTCCCATAGAGTTCAATGTATTTTCAGAAAGCCAAACTTTCTCAAATTTGCCCTTTTTTAACTCATCTTTACACCATCAATTCTCGCTCAAACTGAAAAAATTTTTACACCATCTCGAGCACAAGACTCTCCTTGTCGCTACGGTATGCTTCGTTCAATTTTGGTTGGGAAAAGTTTTCGAGCTACGGGTGATTTTTTGGAGGGTGCTCCCCGGTCGAAATTCATTGAATCATGAGTCTGTCAGTTGTATTCTGTGAGCGTGAGTGTGAGAGAGACAGAGGGGGGAGGGGGAGGGGCAGAAGCAGAGACTGAGGGGAAGAGCTGTGAGGGCCACAGAAATACACAGGCAGTCTGTAACACTTTAAAGGTCATTTTTAAGGGGGACGTCTTAATTATCCAGGGTTTCTTAAGGTGGAATTTTTTAAGAATACCTCATTCACAATATACTGGCTGTCTTTTCGACATTTTAAGCTTTATTTCAAGTGGTCGCTTTTAAAGGTGGACGTGTCAATACAACTGTGGGTTTCTTAAGGTGGAATTTTTATTAAGGTGGTATTTAAAATGTATTGGCCATCTTTTTTTGCTTTTAAGACTCTTTTGGCCTGTGATGTGGACATTTCAATACAATTCTGGGTTTCTTAAGGTGGAATTGTTTTTAAAGGTGGAATTCAGAATGTATCGTTTTCTATTCACACCCTACTGAGCTCCATAGAGTCCAATGTAAACTGCTGTGGGAGAGTGCTCTCTTAACATCCACCTACCAACAGCTTAGCAGTAAACTCCTTCACCATAAGCGTCGCCTAGTGACCCACGCGGGTTTACCGTATCGAGGGCCTCGCTTTAAGCGGTAAAGACGCGGATCGGGGGGCAGGGGTTTAGGCGGCGCAACATCTCGCGTTTCCTTCTGGAAATGCAGACCTCTAGTGTTACGTTTGCTGCCCTTCATTCTGAGGATCGTTCATTCTTGTCCGGTTAACTCCGCCCACAGTTTTCGAGATATCGACTCCGTTCAAAGTTTGTTTCGTAGAGCTGCCCTGTGGGATGCGGGCTTGTATACAGCTTTTGGAAAAGTTGCATAGTTTTTGCACAGGAAGCCTTTGAACTTTCATCTTTACTCCCATAGGAATGAATGGAAAAATGTCCATAAACTTTTGTCAAACTTTCAAACTGCTGTCACACGCTCAGTTTTCGAGCTAGAGACACCAGAACTCAAACGGGCAGACCCGAGGGTCCAAGGTCCCACCACGTAAAATTATAGGCCGATAGCCCACCCGCTTCATGACCTTTGACCCCGTTTTCCATTCACGGCCTACACAGCTCCATAGAGTCCAATGTAAACTGCTGTGGGACAGTGCTCTCTTAACATCCCACTACCAACAGCTTAGCAGTAAACTCCTTCACCATAAGCGTCGCCTAGTGACCCACGCGGGTTTACCGTATCGAGGACCTCGCTTTAAGCGGTAAAGACGCGGATCGGGGGGCGGGGGTTTAGGCGGCGCAACATCTCGCGTTTCCTCCTGGAAATGCAGACCTCTAGTGTTACGTTTGCTGCCCTTCATTCTGAGGATCGTTCATTCTTGTCCGGTTAACTCCGCCCACAGTTTTCGAGATATCGACTCCGTTCAAAGTTTGTTTCGTAGAGCTGCCCTGTGGGATGCGGGCTTGTATACAGCTTTTGGAAAAGTTGCATAGTTTTCGCACAGTAACCATTTGAAGTTTCATCTTTACTCCCATAGGAATGAATGGAAAAATGTCCATAAACTTTTGTCAAACTTTCAAACTGCTGTCACACGGTCAGTTTTCGAGCTAGAGACACCAGAATTCAAACGGGCAGACCCGAGGGTCCACGGTCCCACCACGTAAAATTAAGAGCCGATAGCCCACCCGCTTCATGACCTTTGACCCCGTTTTCCATTCACGGCCTACAGAGCTCCACAGAGTCCAATGTAAACTGCTGTGGGAGAGTGCTCTCTTAACATCCCACTACCGACAGCTTAGCAGTAAACTCCTTCACCATAAGCGTCGCCTAGTGACCCACGTGGGTTTGCCGTATCGAGGACCTCGCTTTAAGCGGGAAAGACGCGGATCGGGGGACGGGGGTTTCGGCGGCGCAACATCTCGCGTTTCCTCCTGGAAATGCAGACCTCTAGTGTTACGTTTGCTGCCCTTCATTCTGAGGATCTTCATTCCTTGTCCGGTTAACTCCGCCCACAGTTTTCGAGATATCGACTCCGTTCAAAGTTTCATTCGTAGAGCTTCCCTGTGGGATGCGGGCTTGTATACAGCTTTTGGAACAGTTGCATAGTTTTCGCACAGTAAGCATTTGAAGTTTCATCTTTTCTCCCATAGGAATGAATGGAAAAATGTCCATAAACTTTTGTCAAACTTTCAAACTGCTGTCACACGCTCAGTTTTCGAGCTAGAGACACCAGAACTCAAACGGGCAGACCCGAGAGTCCACGGTCCCCCCACGTGAAATTATGGGCCGATAGCCCACCCGCTTCATGACCTTTGACCCCGTTTTCCATTCACGGCCTACAGAGCTCCATAGAGTCCAATGTAAACTGCTGTGGGAGAGTGCTCTCTTAACATCCCACTACCGACAGCTTAGCAGTAAACTCCTTCACCATAAGCGTGGCCTAGTGACCCACGCGGGTTTACCGTATCGAGGACCTCGCTTTAAGCGGGAAAGACGCGGATCGGGGGGCAGGGGTTTAGGCGGCGCAACATCTCGCGTTTCCTCCTGGAAATGCAGACCTCTAGTTATGTTGCGCAAGCTGCTTCAGCAGCGCGCAATATACTGTTCTTCTTAAGTCATATTATTATTATGTTGCGCCTGCTGCTTTAAGCAGCGGCGCAATATATTGTTCTTCTTAAGTCATATTATTATTTTTATTATTTTTATTATTCCGCGTTTCCTTGTCCGCCTGACTAGTCCCGCAGCTTTCGAGCTATCGACTCCGTTCCACCTGGAAATCGTGCGTCCTATAGCGACGATGTGGGCTTGTATACAGCTTTCCGATACCCGCACTCGTTCGTCCGCTACACTCGTTTATCGCTCCGTTTTTCCCCAGTCATTTCTATGGAATTAATTTTCAAAGTGCTCTAACTCGGTCATTTTTCAAGCTACGGACACGGGATTTCAGACGGTCGGACCCGGGCGTACCGGCTCCCGTCACTTCCGTTTTCGGAATTTTTGCACTCATCCTTCCCTTTCTATCACTCCTTCAAAATCCCTCCATTCATTTCAATGGGAGGCTCTTAGAGTGGGTGACATCATACACTGTAGATTCCTTCTCAGAAAACGGGTTTTTCACTTTTCAGCTGAACAAATCGCCATAACTTCCTCATACTTTCACCTAGAAACTTCATTTAAATTTTAAATGGTAGAGAAACTTGTCCTTTCTAATACCTCTAAATTTGAATATTATTGAAAATACGGTTTTTGAGTTATGCATTTTTGTTCGGCACTAGGGACGGTTTCGGCTCCCATAGGGTTCAATGTATTTTTGGAGCGGCTCAGAGTGCGCTTTCTAAAATTTTCTCCTGTTTTTAACTCGTCATAACATGCTCAATTCTCACTTAATCTGCAATTTTTTTATACCATATCGATCCCCAGACTCTCCTTGTCGCAACGGTATATACGGTTAAGTGATGTGGGGAAAACTTTCCGAGCTATAAGCATTTGTTCGGAGGGTGGGTACGCTCCCATAGGAACCCATTGAAATTATTTTTTTTCTTTTTCAATTTTCTGCCGAACATTTCACCATAACTTCCTTATACTTTCACCTACAGACTTCATTTAAACTTTAAATGGTAGAGAAATTTCCCCTTTCTCACACTTGTAAGTTTCAGACCGTTTGAGAATACCGTTCTTGAGTTATGAATTTTTGTTCCACACTTGGGAGGGTTTTCCTCCCATAGAGCTCAATGTATTTTAAGAGCGGGTCTGCACGCAGATTTTCAAAACTTTGCCTGTTTTTAACTCGTAATTACACCATCAATTCTAGCTCAAAGTGCAAAAATTTTTACACCATCTCGAGCACCAGACTCTCCTTGTCGCTACGGTATGCTTCGTTCAATTTTGGTTGGGAAAAGTTTTCGAGCTACGGGTGATTTTTTGGAGGGTGCTCCACCGGTCGAAATTCATTGAATCATGAGTCTGTCAGTTGTATTCTGTGAGCGTGCGTGTGAGAGAGAGAGAGGGGGGAGGGGCAGTGGCAGAGGCAGAGACCGAGGGGGAGAGGTATGAAGGACAGACATACATAGGCAGTGTCTAACACTTTAAAGGTCATTTTAAGGGGGACGTCTTAATTATCCAGGGTTTCTTAAGGTGGAATTTTTTTTTAGAATACCTCGTTCACAATATACTGGCTGATCATTTCAACATTTTAACCTTTATTTCAAGTGGTCATTTTTAAAGGTGGACGTCTCAATACAATTGTGGGTTTCTTAAGGTGGAATTTTATTAAGGTGGTATTTAAAATGTATTGGCCATCTTTTTGGCTTTGAAGACTCTTTTGGCCTGCAATGTGGACATCTCAATACAATTCTGGGTTTCTTAAGGTGGAATTGTTTTTAAAGGTGGAATTCAAAATGTATCGTTTTCCATTCACGCCCTACAGAGCTCCATAGACTCCAATGTAAGCTGCTGTGGGAGAGTGCTCCCTTAACATCCCACTACCGACAGCTTAGCACACAACTCTTTCACCATAGCGTGGCCTAGTGACCCACGCGGGTTTCCCTACTGACGACCTCGCTTTAAGCGGGAAAGACGCGGATCGGGGGACGGGGGTTTCGGCGGCGCAACATCTCGCGTTTCCTCCTGGAAATGCAGACCTCTAGTGTTACGTTTGCTGCCCTTCATTCTGAGGATCGTTCATTCTTGTCCGGTTAACTCCGCCCACAGTTTTCGAGATATCGACTCCGTTCAAAGTTTCATTCGTAGAGCTTCCCTGTGGGATGCGGGCTTGTATACAGCTTTTGGAAAAGTTTCATAGTTTTCGCACAGGAAGCATTTGAAGTTTCATCTTTACTCCCATAGGAATGAATGGAAAAATGTCCATAAACTTTTGTCAAACTTTAAAACTGCTGTCACACGGTCAGTTTTTGAGCTAGAGACACCAGAACTCAAACGGGCAGACCCGAGGGTCCACGGTCCCACCACGTAAAATTATGGGCCGATAGCCCACCCGCTTCATGACCTTTGACCCCGTTTTCCATTCACGGCCTACAGAGCTCCATAGAGTCCAATGTAAACTGCTGTGGGAGAGTGCTCTCTTAACATCCCACTACCGACGGCTTAGCAGTAAACTCCTTCACCATAAGCGTCGCCTAGTGACCCACGCGGGTTTACCGTACCGAGGACCTCGCTTTAAGCGGGAAAGACGCGGATCGGGGGGCAGGGGTTTCGGCGGCGCAACATCTCGCGTTTCCTCCTGGAAATGCAGACCTCTAGTGTTACGTTTGCTGCCCTTCATTCTGAGGATCGTTCATTCTTGTCCGGTTAACTCCGCCCACAGTTTTCGAGATATCGACTCCGTTCAAAGTTTGTTTCGTAGAGCTTCCCTGTGGGATGCGGGCTTGTATACAGCTTTTGGAAAAGTTTCATAGTTTTTGCACAGGAAGCATTTGAAGTTTCATCTTTACTCCCATAGGAATGAATGGAAAAATGTCCATAAACTTTTGTCAAACTTTAAAACTGCTGTCACACGGTCAGTTTTCGAGCTAGAGACACCAGAACTCAAACGGGCAGACCCGAGGGTCCACGGTCCCACCACGTAAAATTATGGGCCGATAGCCCACCCGCTTCATGACCTTTGACCCCGTTTTCCATTCACGGCCTACAGAGCTCCATAGAGTCCAATGTAAACTGCTGTGGGAGAGTGCTCTCTTAACATCCCACTACCGACGGCTTAGCAGTAAACTCCTTCACCATAAGCGTCGCCTAGTGACCCACGCGGGTTTACCGTACCGAGGACCTCGCTTTAAGCGGGAAAGACGCGGATCGGGGGGCAGGGGTTTCGGTGGCGCAACATCTCGCGTTTCCTCCTGGAAATGCAGACCTCTAGTGTTACGTTTGCTGCCATTCATTCTGAGGATCGTTCATTCTTGTCCGGTTAACTCCGCCCACAGTTTTCGAGATATCGACTCCGTTCAAAATTTGTTTCGTACAGCTTCCCTGTGGGATGCGGGCTTGTATACAGCTTTTGGAAAAGTTACATAGTTTTAGCACAGTAAGCATTTGAAGTTTCAACTTTTCTCCCATAGGAATGAATGGAAAAATGTCCATAAACTTTTGTCAAACTTTCAAACTGCTGTCACAGGGTCAGTTTTCGAGCTAGAGACACCAGAACTCAAACGGGCAGACCCGAGGGTCCACGGTCCCACCACGTGAAACTATGGGCCGATAGCCCACCCGCTTCATGACCTTTGACCCCGTTTTCCATTCACGGCCTACACAGCTCCATAGAGTCCAATGTAAACTGCTGTGGGAGAGTGCTCTCTTAACATCCCACTACCGACAGCTTAGCAGTAAACTCCTTCACCATAAGCGTCGCCTAGTGACCCACGCGGGTTTACCGTGTCGAGGACCTCGCTTTAAGCGGGAAAGACGCGGATCGGGGGGCAGGGGTTTAGGCGGCGCAACATCTCGCGTTTCCTCCTGGAAATGCAGACCTCTAGTGTTACGTTTGCTGCCCTTCATTCTGAGGATCGTTCATTCTTGTCCGGTTAACTCCGCCCACAGTTTTCGAGATATCGACTCCGTTCAAAATTTGTTTCGTACAGCTTCCCTGTGGGATGCGGGCTTGTATACAGCTTTTGGAAAAGTTACATAGTTTTAGCACAGTAAGCATTTGAAGTTTCAACTTTTCTCCCATAGGAATGAATGGAAAAATGTCCATAAACTTTTGTCAAACTTTCAAACTGCTGTCACAGGGTCAGTTTTCGAGCTAGAGACACCAGAACTCAAACGGGCAGACCCGAGGGTCCACGGTCCCACCACGTGAAACTATGGGCCGATAGCCCACCCGCTTCATGACCTTTGACCCCGTTTTCCATTCACGGCCTACACAGCTCCATAGAGTCCAATGTAAACTGCTGTGGGAGAGTGCTCTCTTAACATCCCACTACCGACAGCTTAGCAGTAAACTCCTTCACCATAAGCGTCGCCTAGTGACCCACGCGGGTTTACCGTGTCGAGGACCTCGCTTTAAGCGGGAAAGACGCGGATCGGGGGGCAGGGGTTTAGGCGGCGCAACATCTCGCGTTTCCTCCTGGAAATGCAGACCTCTAGTGTTACGTTTGCTGCCCTTAATTCTGAGGATCGTTCGTTCTTGTCCGGTTAACTCCGCCCACAGTTTTCGAGATATCGACTCCGTTCAAAGTTTGTTTCGTAGAGCTTCCCTGTGGGATGCGGGCTTGTATACAGCTTTTGGAAAAGTTGCATAGTTTTCGCACAGTAAGCATTTGAAGTTTCATCCTTACTCCCATAGGAATGAATGGAAAAATGTCCATAAACTTTTGTCAAACTTTTAAACTGCCGTCACACGGTCAGTTTTCGAGCTAGAGACACCAGAACTCAAACGGGGAGACCCGAGGGTCCACGGTCCCACCACGTGAAATTATAGGCCGATACCCCGCCCGCTTCATGACCTTTGACCCCGTTTTCCATTCACGGCCTACAGAGCTCCATAGAGTCCAATGTAAACTGCTGTGGGAGAGTGCTCTCTTAACATCCCACTACCAACGGCTTAGCAGTAAACTCCTTCACCATAAGCGCCGCCTAGTGACCCACGCGGGTTTACCGTACCGAGGACCTCGCTTTAAGCGGGAAAGACGCGGATCGGGGGGCAGGGGTTTCGGCGGCGCAACATCTCGCGTTTCCTCCTGGAAATGCAGACCTCTAGTGTTACGTTTGCTGCCCTTCATTCTGAGGATCGTTCATTCTTGTCCGGTTAACTCCGCCCACAGTTTTCGAGATATCGACTCCGTTCAAAGTTTGTTTCGTAGAGCTTCCCTGTGGGATGCGGGATTGTATACAGCTTTTGGAAAAGTTTCATAGTTTTTGCACAGGAAGCATTTGAAGTTTCATCTTTACTCCCATAGGAATGAATGGAAAAATGTCCATAAACTTTTGTCAAACTTTAAAACTGCTGTCACACGGTCAGTTTTTGAGCTAGAGACACCAGAACTCAAACGGGCAGACCCGAGGGTCCACGGTCCCACCACGTAAAATTATGGGCCGATAGCCCACCCGCTTCATGACCTTTGACCCCGTTTTTCATTCACGGCCTACAGAGCTCCATAGAGTCCAATGTAAACTGCTGTGGGAGAGTGCTCTCTTAACATCCCACTACCGACGGCTTAGCAGTAAACTCCTTCACCATAAGCGTCGCCTAGTGACCCACGCGGGTTTACCGTACCGAGGACCTCGCTTTAAGCGGGAAAGACGCGGATCGGGGGGCAGGGGTTTCGGCGGCGCAACATCTCGCGTTTCCTCCTGGAAATGCAGACCTCTAGTTATGTTGCGCCTGCTGCTTTAAGCAGCGGCGCAATATATTGTTATCCGTAAGTCATATTATTATTATTTTTATTATTATTTTTATTATTCCGCGTTTCCTTGTCCGCTTAACTAGTCCCGCAGCTTTCGAGCTATCGACTCCGTTCCACCTGGAAATCGTGCGTCCTATAGCGACGATGTGGGCTTGTATACAGCTTTCCGATACCCGCACTCGTTCGTCCGCTACACTCGTTTTTCGCTCTGTTTTTCCCCAGTCATTTCTATGGAATTAATTTTCAAAGTGCTCTAACTCGGTCATTTTTCAAGCTACGGACACGGGATTTCAGACGGTCGGACCCGGGCGTACCGGCTCCCATCACTTCCGTTTTCGAAATTTTTGCACTCATCCTTCCCTTTCTTTTCCTCCTTCAAAATCCCTCCATTCATTTCAATGGGAGGCTCTTAGAGTGGGGGTGATGTCATCCACTGTAGTTTCAGTGGCAAAAAGCCGTTTTTTCACTTTTCAGCCGAACAAATCGCCATAACTTCCTCATAGTTTCACCTAGAAACTTCATTTAAATTTTAAATGGTAGAGAAACTTGTCCTTTCTGAGACCTCTAAATTTGAACATTATTGAAAATACGGTTTTTGAGTTATGAATTTTTGTTCGGCACAAGGGACGGTTTCGGCTCCCATAGGGTTCAATGTATTTTTGGAGCAGCTCAGAGTGCGGTTTCTAAAATTTTCTCCTGTTTTTAACTCGTCATAACATGCTCAATTCTCACTTAATCTGCAAATTTTTTATACCATATCGATCCCCAGACTCTCCTTGTCGCAACGGTATATACGGTTAAGTGATGTGAGGAAAACTTTCCGAGCTATAAGCATTTGTTCGGAGGGTGGGTACGCTCCCATAGGAACCCATTGAAATTATTTTTTTTCTTTTTCAATTTTCTGCCGAACATTTCACCATAACTTCCTTATACTTTCACCTACAGACTTCATTTAAATTTTAAATGGTAGAGAAATGTCCCCTTTCTCAAACTTGTAAGTTTCAGACCGTTTGAGAATACCGTTCTTGAGTTATGAATTTTTGTTTGACACTTGGGAGGGTTTTCCTCCCATAGAGCTCAATGTATTTTAAGAGCGGGTCGGCACGCAGATTTTCAAAACTTTGCCTGTTTTTAACTCGTAATTACACCATCAAATCTCGCTCAAAGTGCAAAAATTTTTACACCATCTCGAGCACAAGACTCTCCTTGTCGCTACGGTATGCTTTGTTCATTTTTGGTTGGGAAAAGTTTTCGAGCTACGGGTGATTTTTTGGAGGGTGCTCCCCGGTCGAAATTCATTGAATCATGAGTCTGTCAGTTGTATTCTGTGAGCATGCGTGTGAGAGAGACAGAGGGGGGAGGGGGAGGGGCAGAGGCAGAGACTGAGGGGAAGAGCTGTGAGGGCCACAGAAATACACAGGCAGTCTGTAACACTTTAAAGGTCATTTTTAAGGGGGACGTCTTAATTATCCAGGGTTTCTTAAGGTGGAATTTTTAAAGAATACCTCATTCACAATATACTGGCTGTCTTTTCGACATTTTAAGCTTTATTTAAAGTGGTCATTTTTAAAGGTGGACGTGTCAATACAACTGTGGGTTTCTTAAGGTGGAATTTTTATTAAGGTGGTATTTAAAATGTATTGGCCATCTTTTTTTGCTTTTAAGACTCTTTTGGCCTGTGATGTGGACATTTCAATACAATTCTGGGTTTCTTAAGGTGGAATTGTTTTTAAAGGTGGAATTCAAAATGTATCGTTTTCCATTCACGGCCTACAGAGCTCCATAGAGTCCAATGTAAACTGCTGTGGGAGAGTGCTCTCTTAACATCCCACTACCGACAGCTTAGCAGTAAACTCCTTCACCATAAGCGTCGCCTAGTGACCCACGCGGGTTTACCGTATCGAGGACCTCGCTTTAAGCGGGAAAGACGCGGATCGGGGGGCAGGGATTTAGGCGGCGCAACATCTCGCGTTTCCTCCTGGAAATGCAGACCTCTAGTGTTACGTTTGCTGCCCTTCATTCTGAGGATCGTTCGTTCTTGTCCGGTTAACTCCGCCCACAGTTTTCGAGATATCGACTCCGTTCAAAGTTTCATTCGTACAGCTTCCCTGTGGGATGCGGGCTTGTATACAGCTTTTGGAAAAGTTACATAGTTTTAGCACAGTAAGCATTTGAAGTTTCAACTTTTCTCCCATAGGAATGAATGGAAAAATGTCCATAAACTTTTGTCAAACATTCAAAGTGCTGTCACACGGTCAGTTTTCGAGCTAGAGACACCAGAACTCAAACGGGCAGACCCGAGGGTCCACGGTCCCACCACGTGAAATTATGGGCCGATAGCCCACCCGCTTCATGACCTTTGACCCCGTTTTCCTTTCACGGCCTACAGAGCTCCATAGAGTCCAATGTAAACTGCTGTGGGAGAGTGCTCTCTTAACATCCCACTACCAACAGCTTAGCAGTAAACTCCTTCACCATAAGCGTCGCCTAGTGACCCACGTGGGTTTACCGTATCGAGGACCTCGTTTTAAGCGGGAAAGACGCGGATCGGGGGGCAGGGGTTTAGGCGGCGCAACATCTCGCGTTTCCTCCTGGAAATGCAGACCTCTAGTGTTACGTTTGCTGCCCTTCATTCTGAGGATCGTTCGTTCTTGTCCGGTTAACTCCGCCCACAGTTTTCGAGATATTGACTCCGTTCAAAGTTTGTTTCGTAGAGCTTCCCTGTGGGATGCGGGCTTGTATACAGCTTTTGGAAAAGTTGCATAGTTTTTGCACAGTAAGCCTTTGAAATTTCATCTTTTCTCCCATAGGAATGAATGGAAAAATGTCCATAAACTTTTGTCAAACTTTCAAACTGCTGTCACACGGTCAGTTTTCGAGCTAGAGACACCAGAATTCAAACGGGCACACCCGAGAGTCCAAGGTCCCACCACGTGAAACTATAGGCCGATAGCCCACCCGCTTCATGACCTTTGACCCCGTTTTCCATTCACGGCCTACAGAGCTCCATAGAGTCCAATGTAAACTGCTGTGGGAGACTGCTCTCTTAACATCCACCTACCAACAGCTTAGCAGTAAACTCCTTCAACATAAGCGTCGCCTAGTGACCCACGCGGGTTTACCGTATCGAGGACCTCGCTTTAAGCGGGAAAGACGCGGATCGGGGGGCGGGGGTTTAGGCGGCGCAACATCTCGCGTTTCCTCCTGGAAATGCAGACCTCTAGTGTTACGTTTGCTGCCCTTAATTCTGAGGATCGTTCATTCTTGTCCGGTTAACTCCGCCCACAGTTTTCGAGATATCGACTCCGTTCAAAGTTTGTTTCGTACAGCTTCCCTGTGGGATGCGGGCTTGTATACAGCTTTTGGATAAGTTGCATAGTTTTCGCACAGTAACCATTTGAAGTTTCATCTTTTGTCCCATAGGAATGAATGGAAAAATGTCCATAAACTTTTGTCAAACTTTCAAACTGCTGTCACACGGTCAGTTTTCGAGCTCGAGACACCAGAACTCAAACGGGCAGACCCAAGGGTCCACGGTCCCACCACATGAAACTATAGGCCGATAGCCCACCCGCTTCATGACCTTTGACCCCGTTTTCCTTTCACGGCCTACAGAGCTCCATAGAGTCCAATGTAAACTGCTGTGGGAGAGTGCTCCCTTAACATCCCACTACCGACAGCTTAGCAGTAAACTCCTTCACCATAAGCGTCGCCTAGTGACCCACGCGGGTTTACCGTACCGAGGACCTCGCTTTAAGCGGGAAAGACGCGGATCGGGGGACGGGGGTTTCGGCGGCGCAACATCTCGCGTTTCCTCCTGGAAATGCAGACCTCTAGTGTTACGTTTGCTGCCCTTCATTCTGAGGATCTTCATTCCTTGTCCGGTTAACTCCGCCCACAGTTTTCGAGATATCGACCCCGTTCAAAGTTTGTTTCGTAGAGCTTCCTTGTGGGATGCGGGCTTGTATACAGCTTTTGGAAAAGTTACATAGATTTCGCACAGTAAGCATTTGAAGTTTCATCTTTACTCCCATAGGAATGAATGGAAAAATGTCCATAAACTTTTGTCAAACTTTCAAACTGCTGTCACACGGTCAGTTTTCGAGCTAGAGACACCAGAACTCAAACGGGCAGACCCGAGGGTCCACGGTCCCACCACGTGAAACTATGGGCCGATAGCCCACCCGCTTCATGACCTTTGACCCCGTTTTCCTTTCACGGCCTACAGAGCTCCATAGAGTCCAATGTAAACTGCTGTGGGAGAGTGCTCTCTTAACATCCCACTACCGACAGCTTAGCAGTAAACTCCTTCACCATAAGCGTCGCCTAGTGACCCACGCGGGTTTACCGTATCGAGGACCTCGCTTTAAGCGGGAAAGACGCGGATCGGGGGGCAGGGATTTAGGCGGCGCAACATCTCGCGTTTCCTCCTGGAAATGCAGACCTCTAGTTATGTTGCGCAAGCTGCTTCAGCAGCGCGCAATATATTGTTATCCGAAAGTCATATTATTATTATTCTTCTTCTTATTATTCCACGTTTCCTTGTCCGCCTAACTAGTCCCTCAGCTTTCGAGCTATCGACTCCGTTCCACCTGGAAATCGTGCGTCCTATAGCGACGATGTGGGCTTGTATACAGCTTTCCGATACCCGCACTCGTTCGTCCGCTACACTCGTTTATCGCTCCGTTTTTCCCCAGTCATTTCTATGGAATTAATTTTCAAAGTGCTCTAACTCGGTCATTTTTCAAGCTACGGACACGGGATTTCAGACGGTCGGACCCGGGCGTACCGGCTCCCATCACTTCCGTTTTCGGAATTTTTGCACTCATCCTTCCCTTTCTATCACTCCTTCAAAATCCCTCCATTCATTTCAATGGGAGGCTCTTAGAGTGGGTGACATCATACACTGTAGATTCCTTCTCAGAAAACGGGTTTTTCACTTTTCAGCCGAACAAATCGCCATAACTTCCTCATACTTTCACCTAGAAACTTCATTTAAATTTTAAATGGTAGAGAAACTTGTCCTTTCTAAGACCTCTAAATTTGAACATTATTGAAAATACGGTTTTTGAGTTATGAATTTTTGTTCGGCACTAGGGACGGTTTCGGCTCCCATAGGGTTCAATGTATTTTTGGAGCAGCTCAGAGTGCGGTTTCTAAAAATTTCTCCTGTTTTTAACTCGTCATAACATGCTCAATTCTCACTTAATATGCAAAATTTATATATATTATAAATTTTTATAAATTATACCATCTCGATCCCCAGACTCTCCTTGTCGCAACGGTATATACGGTTAAGTGATGTGGGGAAAACTTTCCGAGCTATAAGCATTTGTTCGGAGGGTGGGTACGCTCCCATAGGAACCCATTGAAATTATTTTTTGTCTTTTTCAATTTTCTGCCGAACATTTCACCATAACTTCCTTATACTTTCACCTACAGACTTCATTTAAACTTTAAATGGTAGAGAAATTTCCCCTTTCTCACACTTGTAAGTTTCAGACCGTTTGAGAATACCGTTCTTGAGTTATGAATTTTTGTTTGACACTTGGGAGGGTTTTCCTCCCATAGAGCTCAATGTATTTTAAGAGCGGCTCGGCACGCAGATTTTCAAAACTTTGCCTGTTTTTAACTCGTAATTACACCATCAAATCTCGCTCAAAGTGCAAAAATTTTTACACCATCTCGAGCACAAGACTCTCCTTGTCGCTACGGTATGCTTCGTTCAATTTTGGTTGGGAAAAGTTTTCGAGCTACGGGTGATTTTTTGGAGGGTGCTCCCCGGTCGAAATTCATTGAATCGTGAGTCTGTCAGTTGTATTCTGTGAGCGTGCATGTGAGAGACAGAGAGGGGGGAGGGGGAGGGGCAGAGGCAGACACTGACGGGGAGAGCTGTGAGGGCCACAGAAATACACAGGCAGTCTGTAACACTTTAAAGGTCATTCTTAAGGGGGACGTCTTAATTATCCAGGGTTTCTTAAGGTGGAATTTTTTAAGAATACCTCATTCACAATATACTGCCTGTCTTTTCGACATTTTAAGCTTTATTTCAAGTGGTCATTTTTAAAGGAGGACGTGTCAATACAACTGTGGGTTTCTTAAGGTGGAATTTTTATTAAGGTGGTATTTAAAATGTATTGGCCATCTTTTTTTGCTTTTAAGACTCTTTTGGCCTGTGATGTGGACATTTCAATACAATTCTGGGTTTCTTAAGGTGGAATTGTTTTTAAAGGTGGAATTCAAAATTTATCGTTTTCCATTCACGGCCTACACAGCTCCATAGAGTCCAATGTAAACTGCTGTGGGAGAGTGCTCTCTTAACATCCCACTACCAACAGCTTAGCAGTAAACTCCTTCACCATAAGCGTCGCCTAGTGACCCACGCGGGTTTACCGTATCGAGGACCTCGCTTTAAGCGGGAAAGACGCGGATCGGGGGGCGGGGGTTTAGGCGGCGCAACATCTCGCGTTTCCTCCTGGAAATGCAGACCTCTAGTGTTACGTTTGCTGCCCTTCATTCTGAGGATCGTTCATTCTTGTCCGGTTAACTCCGCCCACAGTTTTCGAGATATCGACTCCGTTCAAAGTTTCATTCGTAGAGCTTCCCTGTGTGATGCGGGCTTGTATACAGCTTTTGGAAAAGTTACATAGTTTTCGCACAGTAAGCATTTGAAGTTTCATCTTTACTCCCATAGGAATGAATGGAAAAATGTCCATAAACTTTTGTCAAACTTTCAAACTGCTGTCACACGGTCAGTTTTCGAGCTAGAGACACCAGAATTCAAACGGGCAGACCCGAGAGTCCACGGTCCCGCCACGTGAAATTATGGGCCGATAGCCCACCCGCTTCATGACCTTTGACCCCGTTTTCTATTCACGGCCTACACAGCTCCATAGAGTCCAATGTAAACTGCTGTGGGAGAGTGCTCTCTTAACATCCCACTACCGACAGCTTAGCAGTAAACTCCTTCACCATAAGCGTCGCCTAGTGACCCATGTGGGTTTACCGTATCGAGGACCTCGCTTTAAGCGGGAAAGACGCGGATCGGGGGGCAGGCGTTTAGGCGGCGCAACATCTCGCGTTTCCTCTTGGAAATGCAGACCTCTAGTGTTACGTTTGCTGCCCTTCATTCTGAGGATCGTTCATTCTTGTCCGGTTAACTCCGCCCACAGTTTTCGAGATATCGACTCCGTTCAAAGTTTCATTCGTAGAGCTTCCCTGTGGGATGCGGGCTTGTATACAGCTTTTGGAAAATTTGCATAGTTTTCGCACAGTAAGCATTTGAAGTTTCATCTTTTCTCCCATAGGAATGAATGGAAAAATGTCCATAAACTTTTGTCAAACTTTCAAACTGCTGTCACACGCTCAGTTTTCGAGCTAGAGACACCAGAATTCAAACGGGCAGACCCGAGAGTCCACGGTCCCGCCACGTGAAATTATGGGCCGATAGCCCACCCGCTTCATGACCTTTGACCCCGTTTTCTATTCACGGCCTACACAGCTCCATAGAGTCCAATGTAAACTGCTGTGGGAGAGTGCTCTCTTAACATCCCACTACCGACAGCTTAGCAGTAAACTCCTTCACCATAAGCGTCGCCTAGTGACCCATGTGGGTTTACCGTATCGAGGACCTCGCTTTAAGCGGGAAAGACGCGGATCGGGGGGCAGGCGTTTAGGCGGCGCAACATCTCGCGTTTCCTCTTGGAAATGCAGACCTCTAGTGTTACGTTTGCTGCCCTTCATTCTGAGGATCGTTCATTCTTGTCCGGTTAACTCCGCCCACAGTTTTCGAGATATCGACTCCGTTCAAAGTTTCATTCGTAGAGCTTCCCTGTGGGATGCGGGCTTGTATACAGCTTTTGGAAAATTTGCATAGTTTTCGCACAGTAAGCATTTGAAGTTTCATCTTTTCTCCCATAGGAATGAATGGAAAAATGTCCATAAACTTTTGTCAAACTTTCAAACTGCTGTCACACGCTCAGTTTTCGAGCTAGAGACACCAGAACTCAAACGGGCAGACCCGAGAGTCCAAGGTCCCACCACGTGAAATTATGGGCCGATAGCCCACCCGCTTCATGACCTTTGACCCCGTTTTCCATTCACGGCCTACACAGCTCCACATAGTCCAATGTAAACTGCTGTGGGACAGTGCTCTCTTAACATCCCACTACCAACAGCTTAGCAGTAAACTCCTTCACCATAAGCGTCGCCTAGTGACCCACGCGGGTTTACCGTGTCGAGGACCTCGCTTTAAGCGGGAAAGACGCGGATCGGGGGACAGGGGTTTAGGCGGCGCAACATCTCGCGTTTCCTCCTGGAAATGCAGACCTCTAGTTATGTTGCGCAAGCTGCTTCAGCAGCGCGCAATATACTGTTCTTCTTAAGTCATATTATTATTATTATTATTATTCTTATTATTCCGCGTTTCCTTGTCCGCCTAACTAGTCCCGCAGCTTTCGAGCTATCGACTCCGTTCCACCTGGAAATCGTGCGTCCTATAGCGACGATGTGGGCTTGTATACAGCTTTCCGATACCCGCACTCGTTCGTCCGCTACACTCGTTTATCGCTCCGTTTTTCCCCAGTCATTTCTATGGAATTAATTTTCGAACTGCTCTAACTCGGTCAATTTTCAAGCTACGGACACGAGATTTCAGACGGTCGGACCCGGGCGCACCGTGACCCGTCACTTCCGTTTTTGGACCTCTCGCACTCATCCTTCTCTTTCTATTCCTCCTTGAATATCCCTCCATTCACTTGTATGGAAGACATTTAGAGTGGGTGACATCATAGACACTCTGGGTTCACTGGCCAAAACCGTTTTTTCACTTTTCAGCCGAACAATTCGCCATAACGTCCTCATACTTTCACCTAGAAACTTCATTTAAATTTTAAATGGTAGATAAACTTGTCCTTTCTAGCATCTGTAAATTTGAACATAATCGAAAATACGGTTTTTGAGTTATGAATTTTTGTTCGGCACTAGGGAGGGTTTTGGCTCCCATAGAGTTCAATGTATTTTTGGAGCGGCTCAGAGTGCGGTTTCTAAATTTTTCTCCTGTTTTTAACTCGTCATAACACGGTCAATTCTCGCTCAAACTGCTAATTTTTTATACCAGCTTCTTCCTTAGACTCTCCTTGTCGCAACGGTATATGCAGTTTAGCCATTTGGGATATCATTTCTGAGCTATAAGCATTTGTTCGGAGGGTGGGTACGCTCCCATAGGAATACATTGAAATGAATATGCCTGTCCTTTTTCGATATTCAACTTTTAGCCGAACATTTTGCCATAACTTCCTTATACTTTCACCTACAGACTTCATTTTACTTTCAAATGGTAGAGAAACTTCTCCTTTCTAAAATATGTAGATTTGAAATCATTTGAAGATACGGTTCTGGAGTTATGAAGATTTGTTTGGCAGTAGGACGTTTCGGCTCCCATAGAGTTCAATGTATTTTCAGAAAGCCAAATTTTCTCAAATTTGCCCTTTTTTAACTCATTTTTACACCATCAATTCTCGCTCAAACTGAAAAAATTTTTACACCATCTCGAGCGCCAGACTCTCCTTGTCGCTACGGTATGCTTCGTTCAATTTTGGTTGGGAAAAGTTTTCGAGCTACGGGTCATTTTTTGGAGGGTGCTCCCCGGTCGAAATTCATTGAATCATGAGTCTGTCAGTTGTATTCTGTGAGCGTGCGTGTGAGAGAGACAGAGGGGGGAGGGGGAGGGGCAGAAGCAGAGACTGAGGGGAAGAGCTGTGAGGGCCACAGAAATACACAGGCAGTCTGTAACACTTTAAAGGTCATTTTTAAGGGGGACGTCTTAATTATCCAGGGTTTCTTAAGGTGGAATTTTTTAAGAATACCTCATTCACAATATACTGCCTGTCTTTTCGACATTTTAAGCTTTATTTCAAGTGGTCATTTTTAAAGGTGGACGTGTCAATACAACTGTGGGTTTCTTAAGGTGGAATTTTTATTAAGGTGGTATTTAAAATGTATTGGCCATCTTTTTTTTGCTTTTAAGACTCTTTTGGCCTGTGATGTGGACATTTCAATACAATTCTGGGTTTCTTAAGGTGGAATTGTTTTTAAAGGTGGAATTCAGAATGTATCGTTTTCTATTCACACCCTACTGAGCTCCATAGAGTCCAATGTAAACTGCTGTGGGAGAGTGCTCTCTTAACATCCACCTACCAACAGCTTAGCAGTAAACTCCTTCACCATAAGCGTCGCCTAGTGACCCACGCGGGTTTACCGTACCGAGGACCTCGCTTTAAGCGGTAAAGACGCGGATCGGGGGACGGGGGTTTAGGCGGCGCAACATCTCGCGTTTCCTCCTGGAAATGCAGACCTCTAGTGTTACGTTTGCTGCCCTTCATTCTGAGGATCGTTCATTCTTGTCCGGTTAACTCCGCCCACAGTTTTCGAGATATCGACTCTGTTCAAAGTTTGTTTCGTAGAGCTTCCCTGTGGGATGCGGGCTTGTATACAGCTTTTGGAAAAGTTACATAGTTTTAGCACAGTAAGCATTTGAAGTTTCAACTTTTCTCCCATAGGAATGAATGGAAAAATGTCCATAAACTTTTGTCAAACTTTCAAAGTGCTGTCACACGGTCAGTTTTTGAGCTAGAGACACCAGAATTCAAACGGGCAGACCCGAGTGTCCACGGTCCCACCACGTGAAACTATAGGCCGATAGCCCACCCGCTTCATGACCTTTGACCCCGTATTCCATTCACGGCCTACTGAGCTCCACAGAGTCCAATGTAAACTGCTGTGGGAGAGTGCTCTCTTAACATCCCACTACCGACAGCTTAGCAGTAAACTCCTTCACCATAAGCGTCGCCTAGTGACCCACGCGGGTTTACCGTATCGAGGACCTCGCTTTAAGCGGGAAAGACGCGGATCGGGGGACGGGGGTTTAGGCGGCGCAACATCTCGCGTTTCCTCCTGGAAATGCAGACCTCTAGTGTTACGTTTGCTGCCCTTCATTCTGAGGATCGTTCGTTCTTGTCCGGTTAACTCCGCCCACAGTTTTCGAGATATCAACTCCGTTCAAAGTTTGTTTCGTAGAGCTGCCCTGTGGGATGCGGGCTTGTATACAGCTTTTGGAAAAGTTGCATAGTTTTTGCACAGTAAGCATTTGAAGTTTCATCTTTTCTCCCATAGGAATGAATGGAAAAATGTCCATAAACTTTTGTCAAACTTTCAAACTGCTGTCACACGCTCAGTTTTCGAGCTAGAGACACCAGAATTCAAACGGGCAGACCCGAGAGTCCACGGTCCCGCCACGTGAAATTATGGGCCGATAGCCCACCCGCTTCATGACCTTTGACCCCGTTTTCCATTCACGGCCTACAGAGCTCCATAGAGTCCAATGTAAACTGCTGTGGGAGAGTGCTCTCTTAACATCCCACTACCGACAGCTTAGCAGTAAACTCCTTCAGCATAAGCGTCGCCTAGTGACCCACGCGGGTTTACCGTATCGAGGACCTCGCTTTAAGCGGGAAAGACGCGGATCGGGGGACGGGGGTTTAGGCGGCGCAACATCTCGCGTTTCCTCCTGGAAATGCAGACCTCTAGTGTTACGTTTGCTGCCCTTTATTCTGAGGATCGTTCATTCTTGTCCGGTTAACTCCGCCCACAGTTTTCGAGATATAGACTCCGTTCAAAGTTTGTCTCGTAGAGCTGCCCTGTGGGATGCAGGCTTGTATACAGCTTTTGGAAAAGTTACATAGTTTTCGCACAGTAAGCATTTGAAGTTTCATCCTTACTCCCATAGGAATGAATGGAAAAATGTCCATAAACTTTTGTCAAACTTTTAAACTGCCGTCACACGGTCAGTTTTCGAGCTAGAGACACCAGAACTCAAACGGGCAGACCCGAGGGTCCACGGTCCCACCACGTGAAATTATAGGCCGATACCCCGCCCGCTTCATGACCTTTGACCCCGTTTTCCATTCACGGCCTACAGAGCTCCATAGAGTCCAATGTAAACTGCTGTGGGAGAGTGCTCTCTTAACATCCCACTACCAACGGCTTAGCAGTAAACTCCTTCACCATAAGCGTCGCCTAGTGACCCACGCGGGTTTACCGTACCGAGGACCTCGCTTTAAGCGGGAAAGACGCGGATCGGGGGACGGGGGTTTAGGCGGCGCAACATCTCGCGTTTAAGCAGCAGCGCGCAATATATTGTTCTTCTTAAGTCATATTATTATTATTATTATTTTTATTATTATTTTTATTATTCCGCGTTTCCTTGTCCGCCTAACTAGTCCCGCAGCTTTCGAGCTATCGACTCCGTTCCACCTGGAATTCGTGCGTCCTATAGCGACGATGTGGGCTTGTATACAGCTTTCCGATACCCGCACTCGTTCGTCCGCTACACTCGTTTATCGCTCCGTTTTTCCCCAGTCATTTCTATGGAATTAATTTTCGAACTGCTCTAACTCGGTCAATTTTCAAGCTACGGACACGAGATTTCAGACGGTCGGACCCGGGCGCACCGTGACCCGTCACTTCCGTTTTCGGACCTCTCGCACTCATCCCTCTCTTTCTATTCCTCCTTGAATATCCCTCCATTCACTTGTATTGAAGACATTTAGAGTGGGTGACATCATAGACACTCTGGGTTCACTGGCCAAAACCGTTTTTTCACTTTTCAGCCGAACAATTCACCATAACGTTCTCATACTTTCACCTAAAAACTTAATTTAAATTTTAAATGATAGAGAAACTTGTCCTTTCTAGCATCTGTAAATTTGAACGTAATCGATAATACGGTTTTTGAGTTATGAATTTTTGTTCGGCACTAGGGAGGGTTTTGGCTCCCATAGAGTTCAATGTATTTTTGGAGCGGCTCAGAGTGCGGTTTCTAAATTTTTCTCCTGTTTTTAACTCGTCATAACATGGTCAATTCTCGCTCAAACTGCTAATTTTTTATACCAGCTTCTTCCTTGGACTCTCCTTGTCGCAACGGTATATGCAGTTTAGCCATTTGGGATATCATTTCTGAGCTATAAGCATTTGTTCGGAGGGTGGGTACGCTCCCATAGGAATACATTGAAATGAATATGCCTGTCCTTTTTCGATATTCAACTTTTAGCCGAACATTTTGCCATAACTTCCTTATACTTTCACCTACAGACTTCATTTTACTTTCAAATGGTAGAGAAACTTCCCCTTTCTAAAATATGTAGATTTGAAATCATTTGAAGATACGGTTCTGGAGTTATGAAGATTTGTTTGGCAGTAGGACGTTTCGGCTCCCATAGAGTTCAATGTATTTTCAGAAAGCCAAATTTTCTCAAATTTGCCCTTTTTTAACTCATTTTTACACCATCAATTCTCGCTCAAACTGAAAAAATTTTTACACCATCTCGAGCGCCAGACTCTCCTTGTCGCTACGGTATGCTTCGTTCAATTTTGGTTGGGAAAAGTTTTCGAGCTACGGGTCATTTTTTGGAGGGTGCTCCCCGGTCGAAATTCATTGAATCATGAGTCTGTCAGTTGTATTCTGTGAGCGTGCGTGTGAGAGAGACAGAGGGGGGAGGGGGAGGGGCAGAAGCAGAGACTGAGGGGAAGAGCTGTGAGGGCCACAGAAATACACAGGCAGTCTGTAACACTTTAAAGGTCATTTTTAAGGGGGACGTCTTAATTATCCAGGGTTTCTTAAGGTGGAATTTTTTAAGAATACCTCATTCACAATATACTGCCTGTCTTTTCGACATTTTAAGCTTTATTTCAAGTGGTCATTTTTAAAGGTGGACGTGTCAATACAACTGTGGGTTTCTTAAGGTGGAATTTTTATTAAGGTGGTATTTAAAATGTATTGGCCATCTTTTTTTTGCTTTTAAGACTCTTTTGGCCTGTGATGTGGACATTTCAATACAATTCTGGGTTTCTTAAGGTGGAATTGTTTTTAAAGGTGGAATTCAGAATGTATCGTTTTCTATTCACACCCTACTGAGCTCCATAGAGTCCAATGTAAACTGCTGTGGGAGAGTGCTCTCTTAACATCCACCTACCAACAGCTTAGCAGTAAACTCCTTCACCATAAGCGTCGCCTAGTGACCCACGCGGGTTTACCGTACCGAGGACCTCGCTTTAAGCGGTAAAGACGCGGATCGGGGGACGGGGGTTTAGGCGGCGCAACATCTCGCGTTTCCTCCTGGAAATGCAGACCTCTAGTGTTACGTTTGCTGCCCTTCATTCTGAGGATCGTTCATTCTTGTCCGGTTAACTCCGCCCACAGTTTTCGAGATATCGACTCTGTTCAAAGTTTGTTTCGTAGAGCTTCCCTGTGGGATGCGGGCTTGTATACAGCTTTTGGAAAAGTTACATAGTTTTAGCACAGTAAGCATTTGAAGTTTCAACTTTTCTCCCATAGGAATGAATGGAAAAATGTCCATAAACTTTTGTCAAACTTTCAAAGTGCTGTCACACGGTCAGTTTTTGAGCTAGAGACACCAGAATTCAAACGGGCAGACCCGAGTGTCCACGGTCCCACCACGTGAAACTATAGGCCGATAGCCCACCCGCTTCATGACCTTTGACCCCGTATTCCATTCACGGCCTACTGAGCTCCACAGAGTCCAATGTAAACTGCTGTGGGAGAGTGCTCTCTTAACATCCCACTACCGACAGCTTAGCAGTAAACTCCTTCACCATAAGCGTCGCCTAGTGACCCACGCGGGTTTACCGTATCGAGGACCTCGCTTTAAGCGGGAAAGACGCGGATCGGGGGACGGGGGTTTAGGCGGCGCAACATCTCGCGTTTCCTCCTGGAAATGCAGACCTCTAGTGTTACGTTTGCTGCCCTTCATTCTGAGGATCGTTCGTTCTTGTCCGGTTAACTCCGCCCACAGTTTTCGAGATATCAACTCCGTTCAAAGTTTGTTTCGTAGAGCTGCCCTGTGGGATGCGGGCTTGTATACAGCTTTTGGAAAAGTTGCATAGTTTTTGCACAGTAAGCATTTGAAGTTTCATCTTTTCTCCCATAGGAATGAATGGAAAAATGTCCATAAACTTTTGTCAAACTTTCAAACTGCTGTCACACGCTCAGTTTTCGAGCTAGAGACACCAGAATTCAAACGGGCAGACCCGAGAGTCCACGGTCCCGCCACGTGAAATTATGGGCCGATAGCCCACCCGCTTCATGACCTTTGACCCCGTTTTCCATTCACGGCCTATAGAGCTCCATAGAGTCCAATGTAAACTGCTGTGGGAGAGTGCTCTCTTAACATCCCACTACCGACAGCTTAGCAGTAAACTCCTTCAGCATAAGCGTCGCCTAGTGACCCACGCGGGTTTACCGTATCGAGGACCTCGCTTTAAGCGGGAAAGACGCGGATCGGGGGACGGGGGTTTAGGCGGCGCAACATCTCGCGTTTCCTCCTGGAAATGCAGACCTCTAGTGTTACGTTTGCTGCCCTTTATTCTGAGGATCGTTCATTCTTGTCCGGTTAACTCCGCCCACAGTTTTCGAGATATAGACTCCGTTCAAAGTTTGTCTCGTAGAGCTGCCCTGTGGGATGCAGGCTTGTATACAGCTTTTGGAAAAGTTACATAGTTTTCGCACAGTAAGCATTTGAAGTTTCATCCTTACTCCCATAGGAATGAATGGAAAAATGTCCATAAACTTTTGTCAAACTTTTAAACTGCCGTCACACGGTCAGTTTTCGAGCTAGAGACACCAGAACTCAAACGGGCAGACCCGAGGGTCCACGGTCCCACCACGTGAAATTATAGGCCGATACCCCGCCCGCTTCATGACCTTTGACCCCGTTTTCCATTCACGGCCTACAGAGCTCCATAGAGTCCAATGTAAACTGCTGTGGGAGAGTGCTCTCTTAACATCCCACTACCAACGGCTTAGCAGTAAACTCCTTCACCATAAGCGTCGCCTAGTGACCCACGCGGGTTTACCGTACCGAGGACCTCGCTTTAAGCGGGAAAGACGCGGATCGGGGGACGGGGGTTTAGGCGGCGCAACATCTCGCGTTTAAGCAGCAGCGCGCAATATATTGTTCTTCTTAAGTCATATTATTATTATTATTATTTTTATTATTATTTTTATTATTCCGCGTTTCCTTGTCCGCCTAACTAGTCCCGCAGCTTTCGAGCTATCGACTCCGTTCCACCTGGAATTCGTGCGTCCTATAGCGACGATGTGGGCTTGTATACAGCTTTCCGATACCCGCACTCGTTCGTCCGCTACACTCGTTTATCGCTCCGTTTTTCCCCAGTCATTTCTATGGAATTAATTTTCGAACTGCTCTAACTCGGTCAATTTTCAAGCTACGGACACGAGATTTCAGACGGTCGGACCCGGGCGCACCGTGACCCGTCACTTCCGTTTTCGGACCTCTCGCACTCATCCCTCTCTTTCTATTCCTCCTTGAATATCCCTCCATTCACTTGTATTGAAGACATTTAGAGTGGGTGACATCATAGACACTCTGGGTTCACTGGCCAAAACCGTTTTTTCACTTTTCAGCCGAACAATTCACCATAACGTTCTCATACTTTCACCTAAAAACTTAATTTAAATTTTAAATGATAGAGAAACTTGTCCTTTCTAGCATCTGTAAATTTGAACGTAATCGATAATACGGTTTTTGAGTTATGAATTTTTGTTCGGCACTAGGGAGGGTTTTGGCTCCCATAGAGTTCAATGTATTTTTGGAGCGGCTCAGAGTGCGGTTTCTAAATTTTTCTCCTGTTTTTAACTCGTCATAACATGGTCAATTCTCGCTCAAACTGCTAATTTTTTATACCAGCTTCTTCCTTGGACTCTCCTTGTCGCAACGGTATATGCAGTTTAGCCATTTGGGATATCATTTCTGAGCTATAAGCATTTGTTCGGAGGGTGGGTACGCTCCCATAGGAATACATTGAAATGAATATGCCTGTCCTTTTTCGATATTCAACTTTTAGCCGAACATTTTGCCATAACTTCCTTATACTTTCACCTACAGACTTCATTTTACTTTCAAATGGTAGAGAAACTTCCCCTTTCTAAAATATGTAGATTTGAAATCATTTGAAGATACGGTTCTGGAGTTATGAAGATTTGTTTGGCAGTAGGACGTTTCGGCTCCCATAGAGTTCAATGTATTTTCAGAAAGCCAAATTTTCTCAAATTTGCCCTTTTTTAACTCATTTTTACACCATCAATTCTCGCTCAAACTGAAAAAATTTTTACACCATCTCGAGCGCCAGACTCTCCTTGTCGCTACGGTATGCTTCGTTCAATTTTGGTTGGGAAAAGTTTTCGAGCTACGGGTCATTTTTTGGAGGGTGCTCCCCGGTCGAAATTCATTGAATCATGAGTCTGTCAGTTGTATTCTGTGAGCGTGCGTGTGAGAGAGACAGAGGGGGGAGGGGGAGGGGCAGAAGCAGAGACTGAGGGGAAGAGCTGTGAGGGCCACAGAAATACACAGGCAGTCTGTAACACTTTAAAGGTCATTTTTAAGGGGGACGTCTTAATTATCCAGGGTTTCTTAAGGTGGAATTTTTTAAGAATACCTCATTCACAATATACTGCCTGTCTTTTCGACATTTTAAGCTTTATTTCAAGTGGTCATTTTTAAAGGTGGACGTGTCAATACAACTGTGGGTTTCTTAAGGTGGAATTTTTATTAAGGTGGTATTTAAAATGTATTGGCCATCTTTTTTTTGCTTTTAAGACTCTTTTGGCCTGTGATGTGGACATTTCAATACAATTCTGGGTTTCTTAAGGTGGAATTGTTTTTAAAGGTGGAATTCAGAATGTATCGTTTTCTATTCACACCCTACTGAGCTCCATAGAGTCCAATGTAAACTGCTGTGGGAGAGTGCTCTCTTAACATCCACCTACCAACAGCTTAGCAGTAAACTCCTTCACCATAAGCGTCGCCTAGTGACCCACGCGGGTTTACCGTACCGAGGACCTCGCTTTAAGCGGTAAAGACGCGGATCGGGGGACGGGGGTTTAGGCGGCGCAACATCTCGCGTTTCCTCCTGGAAATGCAGACCTCTAGTGTTACGTTTGCTGCCCTTCATTCTGAGGATCGTTCATTCTTGTCCGGTTAACTCCGCCCACAGTTTTCGAGATATCGACTCTGTTCAAAGTTTGTTTCGTAGAGCTTCCCTGTGGGATGCGGGCTTGTATACAGCTTTTGGAAAAGTTACATAGTTTTAGCACAGTAAGCATTTGAAGTTTCAACTTTTCTCCCATAGGAATGAATGGAAAAATGTCCATAAACTTTTGTCAAACTTTCAAAGTGCTGTCACACGGTCAGTTTTTGAGCTAGAGACACCAGAATTCAAACGGGCAGACCCGAGTGTCCACGGTCCCACCACGTGAAACTATAGGCCGATAGCCCACCCGCTTCATGACCTTTGACCCCGTATTCCATTCACGGCCTACTGAGCTCCACAGAGTCCAATGTAAACTGCTGTGGGAGAGTGCTCTCTTAACATCCCACTACCGACAGCTTAGCAGTAAACTCCTTCACCATAAGCGTCGCCTAGTGACCCACGCGGGTTTACCGTATCGAGGACCTCGCTTTAAGCGGGAAAGACGCGGATCGGGGGACGGGGGTTTAGGCGGCGCAACATCTCGCGTTTCCTCCTGGAAATGCAGACCTCTAGTGTTACGTTTGCTGCCCTTCATTCTGAGGATCGTTCGTTCTTGTCCGGTTAACTCCGCCCACAGTTTTCGAGATATCAACTCCGTTCAAAGTTTGTTTCGTAGAGCTGCCCTGTGGGATGCGGGCTTGTATACAGCTTTTGGAAAAGTTGCATAGTTTTTGCACAGTAAGCATTTGAAGTTTCATCTTTTCTCCCATAGGAATGAATGGAAAAATGTCCATAAACTTTTGTCAAACTTTCAAACTGCTGTCACACGCTCAGTTTTCGAGCTAGAGACACCAGAATTCAAACGGGCAGACCCGAGAGTCCACGGTCCCGCCACGTGAAATTATGGGCCGATAGCCCACCCGCTTCATGACCTTTGACCCCGTTTTCCATTCACGGCCTACAGAGCTCCATAGAGTCCAATGTAAACTGCTGTGGGAGAGTGCTCTCTTAACATCCCACTACCGACAGCTTAGCAGTAAACTCCTTCAGCATAAGCGTCGCCTAGTGACCCACGCGGGTTTACCGTATCGAGGACCTCGCTTTAAGCGGGAAAGACGCGGATCGGGGGACGGGGGTTTAGGCGGCGCAACATCTCGCGTTTCCTCCTGGAAATGCAGACCTCTAGTGTTACGTTTGCTGCCCTTTATTCTGAGGATCGTTCATTCTTGTCCGGTTAACTCCGCCCACAGTTTTCGAGATATAGACTCCGTTCAAAGTTTGTCTCGTAGAGCTGCCCTGTGGGATGCAGGCTTGTATACAGCTTTTGGAAAAGTTACATAGTTTTCGCACAGTAAGCATTTGAAGTTTCATCCTTACTCCCATAGGAATGAATGGAAAAATGTCCATAAACTTTTGTCAAACTTTTAAACTGCCGTCACACGGTCAGTTTTCGAGCTAGAGACACCAGAACTCAAACGGGCAGACCCGAGGGTCCACGGTCCCACCACGTGAAATTATAGGCCGATACCCCGCCCGCTTCATGACCTTTGACCCCGTTTTCCATTCACGGCCTACAGAGCTCCATAGAGTCCAATGTAAACTGCTGTGGGAGAGTGCTCTCTTAACATCCCACTACCAACGGCTTAGCAGTAAACTCCTTCACCATAAGCGTCGCCTAGTGACCCACGCGGGTTTACCGTACCGAGGACCTCGCTTTAAGCGGGAAAGACGCGGATCGGGGGACGGGGGTTTAGGCGGCGCAACATCTCGCGTTTAAGCAGCAGCGCGCAATATATTGTTCTTCTTAAGTCATATTATTATTATTATTATTTTTATTATTATTTTTATTATTCCGCGTTTCCTTGTCCGCCTAACTAGTCCCGCAGCTTTCGAGCTATCGACTCCGTTCCACCTGGAATTCGTGCGTCCTATAGCGACGATGTGGGCTTGTATACAGCTTTCCGATACCCGCACTCGTTCGTCCGCTACACTCGTTTATCGCTCCGTTTTTCCCCAGTCATTTCTATGGAATTAATTTTCGAACTGCTCTAACTCGGTCAATTTTCAAGCTACGGACACGAGATTTCAGACGGTCGGACCCGGGCGCACCGTGACCCGTCACTTCCGTTTTCGGACCTCTCGCACTCATCCCTCTCTTTCTATTCCTCCTTGAATATCCCTCCATTCACTTGTATGGAAGACATTTAGAGTGGGTGACGTCATAGACACTCTGGGTTCACTGGCCAAAACCGTTTTTTCACTTTTCAGCCGAACAAATCGCCATAACGTCCTCATACTTTCACCTAGAAACTTCATTTAAATTTTAAATGGTAGATAAACTTGTCCTTTCTAGCATCTGTAAATTTGAACGTAATCGAAAATACGGTTTTTGAGTTATGAATTTTTGTTCGGCACTAGGGAGGGTTTTGGCTCCCATAGAGTTCAATGTATTTTTGGAGCGGCTCAGAGTGCGGTTTCTAAATTTTTCTCCTGTTTTTAACTCGTCATAACATGGTCAATTCTCGCTCAAACTGCTAATTTTTTATACCAGCTTCTTCCTTGGACTCTCCTTGTCGCAACGGTATATGCAGTTTAGCCATTTGGGATATCTTTTCTGAGCTATAAGCATTTGTTCGGAGGGTGGGTACGCTCCCATAGGAATACATTGAAATGAATATGCCTGTCCTTTTTCGATATTCAACTTTTAGCCGAACATTTTGCCATAACTTCCTTATACTTTCACCTACAGACTTCATTTTACTTTCAAATGGTAGAGAAACTTCCCCTTTCTAAAATATGTAGATTTGAAATCATTTGAAGATACGGTTCTGGAGTTATGAAGATTTGTTTGGCAGTAGGACGTTTCGGCTCCCATAGAGTTCAATGTATTTTCAGAAAGCCAAATTTTCTCAAATTTGCCCTTTTTTAACTCATCTTTACACCATCAATTCTCGCTCAAACTGAAAAAATTTTTACACCATCTCGACCACAAGACTCTCCTTGTCGCTACGGTATGCTTCGTTCAATTTTGGTTGGGAAAAGTTTTCGAGCTACGGGTGATTTTTTGGAGGGTGCTCCCCGGTCGAAATTCATTGAATCATGAGTCTGTCAGTTGTATTCTGTGAGCGTGCGTGTGAGAGAGACAGAGGGGGGAGGGGGAGGGGCAGAAGCAGAGACTGAGGGGAAGAGCTGTGAGGGCCACAGAAATACACAGGCAGTCTGTAACACTTTAAAGGTCATTTTTAAGGGGGACGTCTTAATTATCCAGGGTTTCTTAAGGTGGAATTTTTTAAGAATACCTCATTCACAATATACTGCCTGTCTTTTCGACATTTTAAGCTTTATTTCAAGTGGTCATTTTTAAAGGTGGACGTGTCAATACAACTGTGGGTTTCTTAAGGTGGAATTTTTATTAAGGTGGTATTTAAAATGTATTGGCCATCTTTTTTTGCTTTTAAGACTCTTTTGGCCTGTGATGTGGACATTTCAATACAATTCTGGGTTTCTTAAGGTGGAATTGTTTTTAAAGGTGGAATTCAAAATGTATCGTTTTCTATTCACGGCCTACAGAGCTCCATAGAGTCCAATGTAAACTGCTGTGGGAGAGTGCTCTCTTAACATCCACCTACCAACAGCTTAGCAGTAAACTCCTTCACCATAAGCGTCGCCTAGTGACCCACGCGGGTTTACCGTATCGAGGGCCTCGCTTTAAGCGGTAAAGACGCGGATCGGGGGGCGGGGCTTTAGGCGGCGCAACATCTCGCGTTTCCTCCTGGAAATGCAGACCTCTAGTTATTATTATTATTTTTATTATTATTTTTATTATTCCGCGTTTCCTTGTCCGCTTAACTAGTCCCGCAGCTTTCGAGCTATCGACTCCGTTCCACCTGGAAATCGTGCGTCCTATAGCGACGATGTGTGCTTGTATACAGCTTTCCGATACCCGCACTCGTTCGTCCGCTACACTCGTTTTTCGCTCTGTTTTTCCCCAGTCATTTCTATGGAATTAATTTTCGAACTGCTCTAACTCGGTCAATTTTCAAGCTACGGACACGAGATTTCAGACGGTCGGACCCGGGCGCACCGTGACCCGTCACTTCCGTTTTCGGACCTCTCGCACTCATCCCTCTCTTTCTATCTCTCCTTGAATATCCCTCCATTCACTTGTATGGAAGACATTTAGAGTGGGTGACGTCATAGACACTCTGGGTTCACTGGCCAAAACCGTTTTTTCACTTTTCAGCCGAACAAATCGCCATAACGTCCTCATACTTTCACCTAGAAACTTCATTTAAATTTTAAATGGTAGATAAACTTGTCCTTTCTAGCATCTGTAAATTTGAACATAATCGAAAATACGGTTTTTGAGTTATGAATTTTTGTTCGGCACTAGGGAGGGTTTTGGCTCCCATAGAGTTCAATGTATTTTTGGAGCGGCTCAGAGTGCGGTTTCTAAATTTTTCTCCTGTTTTTAACTCGTCATAACACGGTCAATTCTCGCTCAAACTGCTAATTTTTTATACCAGCTTCTTCCTTGGACTCTCCTTGTCGCAACGGTATATGCAGTTTAGCCATTTGGGATATCTTTTCTGAGCTATAATCATTTGTTCGGAGGGTGGGTACGCTCCCATAGGAATACACTGAAATGAATATGCCTGTCCTTTTTCGATATTCAACTTTTAGCCGAACATTTTGCCATAACTTCCTTATACTTTCACCTACAGACTTCATTTTACTTTCAAATGGTAGAGAAACTTCCCCTTTCTAAAATATGTAGATTTGAAATCATTTGAAGATACGGTTCTGGAGTTATGAAGATTTGTTTGGCAGTAGGACGTTTCGGCTCCCATAGAGTTCAATGTATTTTCAGAAAGCCAAATTTTCTCAAATTTGCCCTTTTTTAACTCATTTTTACACCATCAATTCTCGCTCAAACTGAAAAAATTTTTACACCATCTCGAGCGCCAGACTCTCCTTGTCGCTACGGTATGCTTCGTTCAATTTTGGTTGGGAAAAGTTTTCGAGCTACGGGTCATTTTTTGAAGGGTCCCCCCGGTCGAAATTCATTGAATCCTGAGTCTGTCAGTTGTGTTCTGTGAGCGTGCGTGTGAGAGAGACAGAGGGGGGAGGGGGAGGGACAGAGGCAGACACTGACGGGGAGAGGTGTGAGGGCCACAGAAATACACAGGCAGTCTGTAACACTTTAAAGGTCATTTTTAAGGGGGACGTCTTAATTATCCAGGGTTTCTTAAGGTGGAATTTTTAAAGAATGCCTCATTCACAATACACTGGCTGTCTTTTCAATATTTTAAGCTTTATTTCAACTGGTCATTTTTAAAGGTGGACGTGTCAATACAACTGTGGGTTTCTTAAGGTGGAATTTTTATTAAGGTGGTATTTAAAATGTATTGGCCATCTTTTTTTTGCTTTTAAGACTCTTTTGGCCTGTGATGTGGACATTTCAATACAATTCTGGGTTTCTTAAGGTGGAATTGTTTTTAAAGGTGGAATTCAAAATGTATCGTTTTCCATTCACGGCCTACAGAGCTCCATAGAGTCCAATGTAAACTGCTGTGGGAGAGTGCTCTCTTAACATCCACCTACCGACAGCTTAGCAGTAAACTCCTTCACCATAAGCGTCGCCTAGTGACCCACGCGGGTTTACCGTACCGAGGACCTCGCTTTAAGCGGGAAAGACGCGGATCGGGGGACGGGGGTTTAGGCGGCGCAACATCTCGCGTTTCCTCCTGGAAATGCAGACCTCTAGTGTTACGTTTGCTGCCCTTCATTCTGAGGATCGTTCATTCTTGTCCGGTTAACTCCGCCCACAGTTTTCGAGATATCGACTCCGTTCAAAGTTTCATTCGTACAGCTTCCCTGTGGGATGCGGGCTTGTATACAGCTTTTGGAGAAGTTACATAGTTTTCGCACAGTAAGCATTTGAAGTTTCATCTTAACTCCCATAGGAATGAATGGAAAAATGTCCATAAACTTTTGTCAAACTTTCAAACTGCTGTCACACGGTCAGTTTTCGAGCTAGAGACACCAGAACTCAAACGGTCAGACCCGAGAGTCCACGGTCCCACCACCTGAAATTATGGGCCGATAGCCCACCCGCTTCATGACCTTTGACCCCGTTTTCCATTCACGGCCTACACAGCTCCATAGAGTCCAATGTAAACTGCTGTGGGAGAGAGCTCTCTTAACATCCCACTACCGACAGCTTAGCAGTAAACTCCTTCACCATAAGCGTCGCCTAGTGACCCACGCGGGTTTACCGTATCGAGGACCTCGCTTTAAGCGGGAAAGACGCGGATCGGGGGGCGGGGGTTTAGGCGGCGCAACATCTCGCGTTTCCTCCTGGAAATGCAGACCTCTAGTTATGTTGCGCCTGCTGCTTTAAGCAGCAGCGCGCAATATATTGTTCTTCTTAAGTCATATTATTATTATTATTCTTATTATTCCGCGTTTCCTTGTCCGCCTAACTAGTCCCGCAGCTTTCGAGCTATCGACTCCGTTCCACCTGGAAATCGTGCATCCTATAGCGACGATGTGGGCTTGTATACAGCTTTCCGATACCCGCACTCGTTCGTCCGCTACACTCGTTTTTCGCTCCGTTTTTCCCCAGTCATTTCTATGGAATTAATTTTCAAAGTGCTCTAACTCGGTCATTTTTCAAGCTACGGACACGGGATTTCAGACGGTCGGACCCGGGCGTACCGGCTCCCATCACTTCCGTTTTCGGAATTTTTGCACTCATCCTTCCCTTTCTTTTCCTCCTTCAAAATCCCTCCATTCATTTCAATGGGAGGCTCTTAGAGTGGGGGTGATGTCATCCACTGTAGTTTCAGTGGCAAAAAGCCGTTTTTTCACTTTTCAGCCGAACAAATCGCCATAACTTCCTTATAGTTTCACCTAGAAACTTCATTTAAATTTTAAATGGTAGAGAAACTTGTCCTTTCTAAGACCTCTAAATTTGAACATTATTGAAAATACGGTTTTTGAGTTATGAATTTTTGTTCGGCACTAGGGACGGTTTCGGCTCCCATAGGGTTCAATGTATTTTTGGAGCAGCTCAGAGTGCGGTTTCTAAAATTTTCTCCTGTTTTTAACTCGTCATAACATGCTCAATTCTCACTTAATCTGCAAATTTTTTATACCATATCGATCCCCAGACTCTCCTTGTCGCAACGGTATATACGGTTAAGTGATGTGGGGAAAACTTTCCGAGCTATAAGCATTTGTTCGGAGGGTGGGTACGCTCCCATAGGAACCCATTGAAATTATTTTTTTTCTTTTTCAATTTTCTGCCGAACATTTCACCATAACTTCCTTATACTTTCACCTACAGACTTCATTTAAATTTTAAATGGTAGAGAAATGTCCCCTTTCTCAAACTTGTAAGTTTCAGACCGTTTGATAATACCGTTCTTGAGTTATGAATTTTTGTTTGACACTTGGGAGGGTTTTCCTCCCATAGAGCTCAATGTATTTTAAGAGCGGCTCGGCACGCAGATTTTCAAAACTTTGCCTGTTTTTAACTCGTAATTACACCATCAAATCTCGCTCAAAGTGCAAAAATTTTTACACCAACTCGAGCACCAGACTCTCCTTGTCGCTACGGTATGCTTCGTTCATTTTTGGACCTGGAAAAGTTTTGGAGATATTTGAGGTTTTTTGGAGGGTGCCCCACCGGTCGAAATTCATTGAATCATGAGTCTGTCAGTTGTATTCTGTGAGCGTGCGTGTGAGAGAGACAGAGGGGGGAGGGGGAGGGGCAGAGGCAGAGACTGACGGGGAGAGCTGTGAGGGCCACAGAAATACACAGGCAGTCTGTAACACTTTAAAGGTCATTTTTAAGGGGGACGTCTTAATTATCCAGGGTTTCTTAAGGTGGAATTTTTAAAAAAGACCTCATTCACAATATACTGGCTGTCTTTTCAACATTTTAAGACGCGGATCGGGGGACGGGGGTTTAGGCGGCGCAACATCTCGCGTTTCCTCCTGGAAATGCAGACCTCTAGTGTTACGTTTGCTGCCCTTCATTCTGAGGATCGTTCATTCTTGTCCGGTTAACTCCGCCCACAGTTTTCGAGATATCGACTCCGTTCAAAGATTCATTCGTAGAGCTTCCCTGTGGGATGCGGGCTTGTATACAGCTTTTGGAAAAGTTACATAGTTTTCGCACAGTAAGCATTTGAAGTTTCATCTTTACTCCCATAGGAATGAATGGAAAAATGTCCATAAACTTTTGTCAAACTTTAAAACTGCTGTCACTCGCTCAGTTTTCGAGCTAGAGACACCAGAACTCAAACGGGTAGACCCGAGGGTCCACGGTCCCACCACGTAAAATTATAGGCCGATAGCCCACCCGCTTCATGACCTTTGACCCCGTTTTCCATTCACGGCCTACAGAGCTCCACAGAGTCCAATGTAAACTGCTGTGGGAGAGTGCTCTCTTAACATCCCACTACCAACAGCTTAGCAGTAAACTCCTTCACCATAAGCGTCGCCTAGTGACCCACGCGGGTTTACCGTACCGACGGCCTCTCTTTAAGCGGGAAAGACGCGGATCGGGGGACGGGGGTTTCGGCGGCGCAACATCTCGCGTTTCCTCCTGGAAATGCAGACCTCTAGTGTTACGTTTGCTGCCCTTCATTCTGAGGATCGTTCATTCTTGTCCGGTTAACTCCGCCCACAGTTTTCGAGATATCGACTCCGTTCAAAGTTTGTTTCGTACAGCTTCCCTGTGGGATGCGGGCTTGTATACAGCTTTTGGAAAAGTTACATAGTTTTAGCACAGTAAGCATTTGAAGTTTCAACTTTTCTCCCATAGGAATGAATGGAAAAATGTCCATAAACTTTTGTCAAACTTTAAAACTGCTGTCACACGGTCAGTTTTCGAGCTAGAGACACCAGAACTCAAACGGGCAGACCCGAGGGTCCACGGTCCCACCACGTAAAATTATGGGCCGATAGGCCACCCGCTTCATGACCTTTGACCCCGTTTTCCATTCACGGCCTACAGAGCTCCATAGAGTCCAATGTAAACTGCTGTGGGACAGTGCTCTATTAACATCCCACTACCGACAGCTTAGCAGTAAACTCCTTCA
Organism: Hoplias malabaricus; assembly: GCF_029633855.1. Classification (NCBI taxonomy): domain Eukaryota; kingdom Metazoa; phylum Chordata; class Actinopteri; order Characiformes; family Erythrinidae; genus Hoplias; species Hoplias malabaricus. The sequence continues at coordinate 47,500,503 of NC_089803.1, read as the reverse complement.
CCATAAGCGTCGCCTAGTGACCCACGCGGGTTTACCGTATCGAGGACCTCGCTTTAAGCGGGAAAGACGCGGATCGGGGGACGGGGGTTTAGGCGGCGCAACATCTCGCGTTTCCTCCTGGAAATGCAGACCTCTAGTGTTACGTTTGCTGCCCTTCATTCTGAGGATCGTTCATTCTTGTCCGGTTAACTCCGCCCACAGTTTTCGAGATATCGACTCCGTTCAAAGTTTGTTTCGTAGAGCTGCCCTGTGGGATGCGGGCTTGTATACAGCTTTTGGAAAAGTTGCATAGTTTTTGCACAGTAAGCATTTGAAGTTTCATCTTTACTCCCATAGGAATGAATGGAAAAATGTCCATAAACTTTTGTCAAACTTTAAAACTGCTGTCACACGCTCAGTTTTCGAGCTAGAGACACCAGAACTCAAACGGGCAGACCCGAGGGTCCACGGTCCCACCACGTGAAACTATAGGCCGATAGCCCACCCGCTTCATGACCTTTGACCCCGTTTTCCATTCACGGCCTACACAGCTCCATAGAGTCCAATGTAAACTGCTGTGGGACAGTGCTCTCTTAACATCCCACTACCGACAGCTTAGCAGTAAACTCCTTCAGCATAAGCGTCGCCTAGTGACCCACGCGGGTTTACCGTATCGAGGACCTCGCTTTAAGCGGGAAAGACGCGGATCGGGGGACGGGGGTTTAGGCGGCGCAACATCTCGCGTTTCCTCCTGGAAATGCAGACCTCTAGTTATGTTGCGCAAGCTGCTTCAGCAGCGCGCAATATATTGTTATCCGAAAGTCATATTATTATTATTCTTCTTCTTATTATTCCACGTTTCCTTGTCCGCCTAACTAGTCCCGCAGCTTTCGAGCTATCGACTCCGTTCCACCTGGAAATCGTGCGTCCTATAGCGACGATGTGGGCTTGTATACAGCTTTCCGATACCCGCACTCGTTCGTCCGCTACACTCGTTTTTCGCTCTGTTTTTCCCCAGTCATTTCTATGGAATTAATTTTCAAAGTGCTCTAACTCGGTCATTTTTCAAGCTACGGACACGGGATTTCAGACGGTCGGACACGGGCATACCGGCTCCCATCACTTCCGTTTTCGGAATTTTTGCACTCATCCTTCCCTTTCTTTTCCTCCTTCAAAATCCCTCCATTCATTTCAATGGGAGGCTCTTAGAGTGGGGGTGATGTCATCCACTGTAGTTTCAGTGGCAAAAAGCCGTTTTTTCACTTTTCAGCCGAACAAATCGCCATAACTTCCTTATAGTTTCACCTAGAAACTTCATTTAAATTTTAAATGGTAGAGAAACTTGTCCTTTCTAAGACCTCTAAATTTGAACATTATTGAAAATACGGTTTTTGAGTTATGAATTTTTGTTCGGCACTAGGGACGGTTTCGGCTCCCATAGGGTTCAATGTATTTTTGGAGCAGCTCAGAGTGCGGTTTCTAAAAATTTCTCCTGTTTTTAACTCGTCATAACATGCTCAATTCTCACTTAATATGCAAAATTTTTATACCATATCGATCCCCAGACTCTCCTTGTCGCAACGGTATATACGGTTAAGTGATGTGGGGAAAACTTTCCGAGCTATAAGCATTTGTTCGGAGGGTGGGTACGCTCCCATAGGAACCCATTGAAATTATTTTTTGTCTTTTTCAATTTTCTGCCGAACATTTCACCATAACTTCCTTATACTTTCACCTACAGACTTCATTTAAACTTTAAATGGTAGAGAAATTTCCCCTTTCTCACACTTGTAAGTTTCAGACCGTTTGAGAATACCGTTCTTGAGTTATGAATTTTTGTTTGACACTTGGGAGGGTTTTCCTCCCATAGAGCTCAATGTATTTTAAGAGCGGGTCGGCACGCAGATTTTCAAAACTTTGCCTGTTTTTAACTCGTAATTACACCATCAAATCTCGCTCAAAGTGCAAAAATTTTTACACCATCTCGAGCACCAGACTCTCCTTGTCGCTACGGTATGCTTCGTTCAATTTTGGTTGGGAAAAGTTTTCGAGCTACGGGTGATTTTTTGGAGGGTGCTCCCCGGTCGAAATTCATTGAATCGTGAGTTTGTCAGTTGTATTCTGTGAGCGTGCGTGTGAGAGAGACAGAGAGGGGGGAGGGGGAGGGGCAGAGGCAGACACTGACGGGGAGAGCTGTGAGGGCCACAGAAATACACAGGCAGTCTGTAACACTTTAAAGGTCATTTTTAAGGGGGACGTCTTAATTATCCAGGGTTTCTTAAGGTGGAATTTTTAAAAAAGACCTCATTCACAATATACTGGCTGTCTTTTCAACATTTTAAGACGCGGATCGGGGGACGGGGGTTTAGGCGGCGCAACATCTCGCGTTTCCTCCTGGTGTTACGTTTGCTGCCCTTCATTCTGAGGATCGTTCGTTCTTGTCCGGTTAACTCCGCCCACAGTTTTCGAGATATCGACTCCGTTCAAAGTTTCATTCGTACAGCTTCCCTGTGGGATGCGGGCTTGTATACAGCTTTTGGAAAAGTTACATAGTTTTAGCACAGTAAGCATTTGAAGTTTCAACTTTTCTCCCATAGGAATGAATGGAAAAATGTCCATAAACTTTTGTCAAACATTCAAAGTGCTGTCACACGGTCAGTTTTCGAGCTAGAGACACCAGAACTCAAACGGGCAGACCCGAGGGTCCACGGTCCCACCACGTGAAATTATGGGCCGATAGCCCACCCGCTTCATGACCTTTGACCCCGTTTTCCTTTCACGGCCTACAGAGCTCCATAGAGTCCAATGTAAACTGCTGTGGGAGAGTGCTCTCTTAACATCCCACTACCAACAGCTTAGCAGTAAACTCCTTCACCATAAGCGTCGCCTAGTGACCCACGTGGGTTTACCGTATCGAGGACCTCGTTTTAAGCGGGAAAGACGCGGATCGGGGGGCAGGGGTTTAGGCGGCGCAACATCTCGCGTTTCCTCCTGGAAATGCAGACCTCTAGTTATTTTTATTTTTATTATTCCACGTTTCCTTGTCCGCTTAACTAGTCCCGCAGCTTTCGAGCTATCGACTCCGTTCCACCTGGAAATCGTGCGTCCTATAGCGACGATGTGGGCTTGTATACAGCTTTCCAATACCCGCACTCGTTCGTCCGCTACACTCGTTTATCGCTCCGTTTTTCCCCAGTCATTTCTATGGAATTAATTTTCAAAGTGCTCTAACTCGGTCATTTTTCAAGCTACGGACACGGGATTTCAGACGGTCGGACCCGGGCGTACCGGCTCCCATCCCTTCCGTTTTCGGAATTTTTGCACTCATCCTTCCCTTTCTATCACTCCTTCAAAATCCCTCCATTCATTTCAATGGGAGGCTCTTAGAGTGGGTGACATCATACACTGTAGATTCCTTCTCAGAAAACGGGTTTTTCACTTTTCAGCCGAACAAATCGCCATAACTTCCTCATACTTTCACCTAGAAACTTCATTTAAATTTTAAATGGTAGAGAAACTTGTCCTTTCTAAGACCTCTAAATTTGAACATTATTGATAATACGGTTTTTGAGTTATGAATTTTTGTTCGGCACTAGGGAGGGTTTCGGCTCCCATAGGGTTCAATGTATTTTTGGAGCAGCTCAGAGTGCGGTTTCTAAAATTTTCTCCTGTTTTTAACTCGTCATAACATGCTCAATTCTCACTTAATCTGCAATTTTTTTATACCACATCGATCCCCAGACTCTCCTTGTCGCAACGGTATATACGGTTAAGTGATGTGGGGAAAACTTTCCGAGCTATAAGCATTTGTTCGGAGGGTGGGTACGCTCCCATAGGAACCCATTGAAATTATTTTTTTTCTTTTTCAATTTTCTGCCGAACATTTCACCATAACTTCCTTATACTTTCACCTACAGACTTCATTTAAACTTTAAATGGTAGAGAAATTTCCCCTTTCTCAGACTTGTAAGTTTCAGACCGTTTGAGAATACCGTTCTTGAGTTATGAATTTTTGTTTGACACTTGGGAGGGTTTTCCTCCCATAGAGCTCAATGTATTTTAAGAGCGGCTCGGCACGCAGATTTTCAAAACTTTGCCTGTTTTAACTCGTAATTACACCATCAAATCTCGCTCAAAGTGCAAAAATTTTTACACCATCTCGAGCACCAGACTCTCCTTGTCGCTACGGTATGCTTCGTTCATTTTTGGACCTGGAAAAGTTTTGGAGATATTTGAGGTTTTTTGGAAGGTGCGCCACCGGTCGAAATTCATTGAATCGTGAGTCTGTCAGTTGTATTCTGTGAGCGTGCGTGTGAGAGAGACAGAGGGGGGAGGGGGAGGGGCAGAGGCAGAGACTGAGGGGAAGAGCTGTGAGGGCCACAGAAATACACAGGCAGTCTGTAACACTTTAAAGGTCATTTTTAAGGGGGACATCTTAATTATCCAGGGTTTCTTAAGGTGGAATTTTTTAAGAATACCTCATTCACAATATACTGCCTGTCTTTTCGACATTTTAAGCTTTATTTCAAGTGGTCATTTTTAAAGGTGGACGTGTCAATACAACTGTGGGTTTCTTAAGGTGGAATTTTTATTAAGGTGGTATTTAAAATGTATTGGCCATCTTTTTTTGCTTTTAAGACTCTTTTGGCCTGTGATGTGGACATTTCAATACAATTCTGGGTTTCTTAAGGTGGAATTGTTTTTAAAGGTGGAATTCAAAATGTATCGTTTTCCATTCACGGCCTACACAGCTCCATAGAGTCCAATGTAAACTGCTGTGGGAGAGTGCTCTCTTAACATCCCACTACCGACAGCTTAGCAGTAAACTCCTTCACCATAAGCGTCGCCTAGTGACCCACGCGGGTTTACCGTATCGAGGACCTCGCTTTAAGCGGGAAAGACGCGGATCGGGGGACGGGGGTTTAGGCGGCGCAACATCTCGCGTTTCCTCCTGGAAATGCAGACCTCTAGTTATGTTGCGCCTGCTGCTTTAAGCAGCAGCGCGCAATATATTGTTCTTCTTAAGTCATATTATTATTATTATTCTTATTATTCCGCGTTTCCTTGTCCGCCTAACTAGTCCCGCAGCTTTCGAGCTATCGACTCCGTTCCACCTGGAAATCGTGCGTCCTATAGCGACGATGTGGGTTTGTATACAGCTTTCCGATACCCGCACTCGTTCGTCCGCTACACTCGTTTATCCCTCCGTTTTTCCCCAGTCATTTCTATGGAATTAATTTTCAAAGTGCTCTAACTCGGTCATTTTTCAAGCTACGGACACGGGATTTCAGACGGTCGGACCCGGGCGTACCGGCTCCCATCCCTTCCGTTTTCGGAATTTTTGCACTCATCCTTCCCTTTCTTTTCCTCCTTCAAAATCCCTCCATTCATTTCAATGGGAGGCTCTTAGAGTGGGGGTGATGTCATCCACTGTAGTTTCAGTGGCAAAAAGCCGTTTTTTCACTTTTCAGCCGAACAAATCGCCATAACTTCCTCATAGTTTCACCTAGAAACTTCATTTAAATTTTAAATGGTAGAGAAACTTGTCCTTTCTGAGACCTCTAAATTTCAACATTATTGAAAATACGGTTTTTGAGTTATGAAGTTTTGTTCGGCACTAGGGACGGTTTCGGCTCCCATAGGGTTCAATGTATTTTTGGAGCAGCTCAGAGAGCGGTTTCTAAAATTTTCTCCTGTTTTTAACTCGTCATAACATACTCAATTCTCACTTAATCTGCAAATTTTTTATACCATATCGATCCCCAGACTCTCCTTGTCGCAACGGTATATACGGTTAAGTGATGTGAGGAAAACTTTCCGAGCTATAAGCATTTGTTCGGAGGGTGGGTACGCTCCCATAGGAACCCATTGAAATTATTTTTTTTCTTTTTCAATTTTCTGCCGAACATTTCACCATAACTTCCTTATACTTTCACCTACAGACTTCATTTAAATTTTAAATGGTAGAGAAATGTCCCCTTTCTCACACTTGTAAGTTTCAGACCGTTTGATAATACCGTTCTTGAGTTATGAATTTTTGTTCCACACTTGGGAGGGTTTTCCTCCCATAGAGCTCAATGTATTTTAAGAGCGGGTCATCACGCAGATTTTCAAAACTTTGCCTGTTTTTAACTCGTAATTACACCATCAAATCTCGCTCAAAGTGCAAAAATTTTTACACCATCTCGAGCACCAGACTCTCCTTGTCGCTACGGTATGCTTCGTTCATTTTTGGACCAGGAAAAGTTTTGGAGATATTTGAGGTTTTTTGGAGGGTGCCCCACCGGTCGAAATTCATTGAATCATGAGTCTGTCAGTTGTATTCTGTGAGCGTGCGTGTGAGAGAAACAGAGGGGGGAGGGGGAGGGGCAGAGTCAGAGACTGAGGGGAAGAGCTGTGAGGGCCACAGAAATACACAGGCAGTCTGTAACACTTTAAAGGTCATTTTTAAGGGGGACGTCTTAATTATCCAGGGTTTCTTAAGGTGGAATTTTTTAAGAATACCTCATTCACAATATACTGCCTGTCTTTTCGACATTTTAAGCTTTATTTAAAGTGGTCATTTTTAAAGGTGGACGTGTCAATACAACTGTGGGTTTCTTAAGGTGGAATTTTTATTAAGGTGGTATTTAAAATGTATTGGCCATCTTTTTTTGCTTTTAAGACTCTTTTGGCCTGTGATGTGGACATTTCAATACAATTCTGGGTTTCTTAAGGTGGAATTGTTTTTAAAGGTGGAATTCAAAATGTATCGTTTTCCATTCACGGCCTACAGAGCTCCATAGAGTCCAATGTAAACTGCTGTGGGAGAATGCTCTCTTAACATCCCACTACCAACAGCTTAGCAGTAAACTCCTTCACCATTAGCGTCGCCTAGTGACCCACGCGGGTTTACCGTATCGAGGACCTCGCTTTAAGCGGGAAAGACGCGGATCGGGGGGCAGGGGTTTAGGCGGCGCAACATCTCGCGTTTCCTCCTGGAAATGCAGACCTCTAGTGTTACTTTTGCTGCCCTTCATTCTGAGGATCGTTCATTCTTGTCCGGTTAACTCCGCCCACAGTTTTCGAGATATCGACTCCGTTCAAAGTTTCATTCGTAGAGCTTCCCTGTGTGATGCGGGCTTGTATACAGCTTTTGGAAAAGTTACATAGTTTTCGCACAGTAAGCATTTGAAGTTTCATCTTTACTCCCATAGGAATGAATGGAAAAATGTCCATAAACTTTTGTCAAACTTTCAAACTGCTGTCACACGGTCAGTTTTCGAGCTAGAGACACCAGAATTCAAACGGGCAGACCCGAGAGTCCACGGTCCCGCCACGTGAAATTATGGGCCGATAGCCCACCTGCTTCATGACCTTTGACCCCGTTTTCTATTCACGGCCTACACAGCTCCATAGAGTCCAATGTAAACTGCTGTGGGAGAGTGCTCTCTTAACATCCCACTACCGACAGCTTAGCAGTAAACTCCTTCACAATAAGCGTCGCCTAGTGACCCACGCGGGTTTACCGTATCGAGGGCCACGCTTTAAGCGGTAAAGACGCGGATCGGGGGGCAGGGGTTTAGGCGGCGCAACATCTCGCGTTTCCTCCTGGAAATGCAGACCTCTAGTTATGTTGCGCAAGCTGCTTCAGCAGCGCGCAATATATTGTTATCCGTAAGTCATATTATTATTATTTTTATTATTAATATTTTTATTATTCCGCGTTTCCTTGTCCGCCTAACTAGTCCCGCAGCTTTCGAGCTATCGACTCCGTTCCACCTGGAAATCGTGCGTCCTATAGCGACGATGTGGGCTTGTATACAGCTTTCCGATACCCGCACTCGTTCGTCCGCTACACTCGTTTATCGCTCCGTTTTTCCCCAGTCATTTCTATGGAATTAATTTTCAAAGTGCTCTAACTCGGTCATTTTTCAAGCTACGGACACGGGATTTCAGACGGTCGGACCCGGGCGTACCGGCTCCCATCACTTCCGTTTTCGGAATTTTTGCACTCATCCTTCCCTTTCTATCACTCCTTCAAAATCCCTCCATTCATTTCAATGGGAGGCTCTTAGAGTGGGTGACATCATACACTGTAGTTTCAGTGGCAAAAAGCCGTTTTTTCACTTTTCAGCCGAACAAATCGCCATAACTTCCTCATACTTTCACCTAGAAACTTCATTTAAATTTTAAATGGTAGAGAAACTTGTCCTTTCTAAGACCTCTAAATTTGAACATTATTGAAAATACGGTTTTTGAGTTATGAATTTTTGTTCGGCACTAGGGAGGGTTTCGGCTCCCATAGGGTTCAATGTATTTTTGGAGCAGCTCAGAGTGCGGTTTCTAAAATTTTCTCCTGTTTTTAACTCGTCATAACATGCTCAATTCTCACTTAATCTGCAAATCTTTTATACCATATCGATCCCCAGACTCTCCTTGTCGCAACGGTATATACGGTTAAGTGATGTGAGGAAAACTTTCCGAGCTATAAGCATTTGTTCGGAGGGTGGGTACGCTCCCATAGGAACCCATTGAAATTATTTTTTTTCTTTTTCAATTTTCTGCCGAACATTTCACCATAACTTCCTTATACTTTCACCTACAGACTTCATTTAAATTTTAAATGGTAGAGAAATTTCCCCTTTCTCACACTTGTAAGTTTCAGACCGTTTGAGAATACCGTTCTTGAGTTATGAATTTTTGTTCGACACTTGGGAGGGTTTTCCTCCCATAGAGCTCAATGTATTTTAAGAGCGGCTCGGCACGCAGATTTTCAAAACTTTGCCTGTTTTTAACTCGTAATTACACCATCAAATCTCGCTCAAAGTGCAAAAATTTTTACACCATCTCGAGCACCAGACTCTCCTTGTCGCTACGGTATGCTTCGTTCATTTTTGGACCTGGAAAAGTTTTGGAGATATTTGAGGTTTTTTGGAGGGTGCCCCACCGGTCGAAATTCATTGAATCATGAGTCTGTCAGTTGTATTCTGTGAGCGTGCGTGTGAGAGAAACAGAGGGGGGAGGGGGAGGGGCAGAGTCAGAGACTGAGGGGAAGAGCTGTGAGGGCCACAGAAATACACAGGCAGTCTGTAACACTTTAAAGGTCATTTTTAAGGGGGACGTCTTAATTATCCAGGGTTTCTTAAGGTGGAATTTTTAAAGAATACCTCATTCACAATATACTGGCTGTCTTTTCGACATTTTAAGCTTTATTTAAAGTGGTCATTTTTAAAGGTGGACGTGTCAATACAACTGTGGGTTTCTTAAGGTGGAATTTTTATTAAGGTGGTATTTAAAATGTATTGGCCATCTTTTTTTGCTTTTAAGACTCTTTTGGCCTGTGATGTGGACATTTCAATACAATTCTGGGTTTCTTAAGGTGGAATTGTTTTTAAAGGTGGAATTCAAAATGTATCGTTTTCCATTCACGGCCTACAGAGCTCCATAGAGTCCAATGTAAACTGCTGTGGGAGAATGCTCTCTTAACATCCCACTACCAACAGCTTAGCAGTAAACTCCTTCACCATTAGCGTCGCCTAGTGACCCACGCGGGTTTACCGTATCGAGGACCTCGCTTTAAGCGGGAAAGACGCGGATCGGGGGGCAGGGGTTTAGGCGGCGCAACATCTCGCGTTTCCTCCTGGAAATGCAGACCTCTAGTGTTACGTTTGCTGCCCTTCATTCTGAGGATCGTTCATTCTTGTCCGGTTAACTCCGCCCACAGTTTTCGAGATATCGACTCCGTTCAAAGTTTCATTCGTAGAGCTTCCCTGTGGGATGCGGGCTTGTATACAGCTTTTGGAAAAGTTACATAGTTTTCGCACAGTAAGCATTTGAAGTTTCATCTTTACTCCCATAGGAATGAATGGAAAAATGTCCATAAACTTTTGTCAAACATTCAAACTGCTGTCACTCGCTCAGTTTTCGAGCTAGAGACACCAGAACTCAAACGGGTAGACCCGAGGGTCCACGGTCCCTCCACGTGAAACTATAGGCCGATAGCCCGCCCGCTTCATGACCTTTGACCCCGTTTTCCATTCACGGCCTACAGAGCTCCATAGAGTCCAATGTAAACTGCTGTGGGAGAGTGCTCTCTTAACATCCCACTACCAACAGCTTAGCAGTAAACTCCTTCACCATAAGCGTCGCCTAGTGACCCACGCGGGTTTACCGTACCGAGGACCTCGCTCTAAGCGGGAAAGACGCGGATCGGGGGGCGGGGGTTTAGGCGGCGCAACATCTCGCGTTTCCTCCTGGAAATGCAGACCTCTAGTTATGTTGCGCCTGCTGCTTTAAGCAGCGGCGCAATATATTGTTCTTCTTAAGTCATATTATTATTATTTTTATTCTTATTATTCCGCGTTTCCTTGTCCGCCTAACTAGTCCCGCAGCTTTCGAGCTATCGACTCCGTTCCACCTGGAAATCGTGCGTCCTATAGCGACGATGTGGGCTTGTATACAGCTTTCCGATACCCGCACTCGTTCGTCCGCTACACTCGTTTATCGCTCCGTTTTTCCCCAGTCATTTCTATGGAATTAATTTTCAAAGTGCTCTAACTCGGTCATTTTTCAAGCTACGGACACGGGATTTCAGACGGTCGGACCCGGGCGTACCGGCTCCCATCACTTCCGTTTTCAGATTTTTTGCACTCATCCTTCCCTTTCTATTCCTCCTTCAAAATCCCTCCATTCATTTCAATGGGAGGCTCTTACAGTGGGTGACGTCATACACTGTAGATTCCTTCTCAGAAAACGGGTTTTTCACTTTTCAGCCAAACAAATCACCATAACTTCCTCATACTTTCACCTAGAAACTTCATTTAAATTTTAAATGGTAGAGAAACTTGTCCTTTCTAAGACCTCTAAATTTGAACATTATTGAAAATACGGTTTTTGAGTTATGAATTTTTGTTCGGCACTAGGGAGGGTTTCGGCTCCCATAGGGTTCAATGTATTTTTGGAGCAGCTCAGAGTGCGGTTTCTAAAATTTTCTCCTGTTTTTAACTCGTCATAACATGCTCAATTCTCACTTAATCTGCAAATTTTTTATACCATATCGATCCCCAGACTCTCCTTGTCGCAACGGTATATACGGTTAAGTGATGTGGGGAAAACTTTCCGAGCTATAAGCATTTGTTCGGAGGGTGTGTACGCTCCCATAGGAACCCATTGAAATTATTTTTTTTCTTTTTCAATTTTCTGCCGAACATTTCACCATAACTTCCTTATACTTTCACCTACAGACTTCATTTAAACTTTAAATGGTAGAGAAATTTCCTCTTTCTCACACTTGTAAGTTTCAGACCGTTTGATAATACCGTTCTTGAGTTATGAATTTTTGTTTGACACTTGGGAGGGTTTTCCTCCCATAGAGCTCAATGTATTTTAAGAGCGGCTCGGCACGCAGATTTTCAAAACTTTGCCTGTTTTTAACTCGTAATTACACCATCAAATCTCGCTCAAAGTGCAAAAATTTTTACACCATCTCGAGCACCAGACTCTCCTTGTCGCTACGGTATGCTTCGTTCATTTTTGGACCTGGAAAAGTTTTTGAGATATTTGAGGTTTTTTGGAAGGTGCGCAACCGGTCGAAATTCATTGAATCCTGAGTCTGTCAATTGTATTCTGTGAGCGTGCGTGTGAGAGAGACAGAGGGGGGAGGGGGAGGGGCAGAGGCAGAGACTGACGGGGAGAGGTGTGAGGGCCACAGAAATACACAGGCAGTCTGTAACACTTTAAAGGTCATTTTTAAGGGGGACATCTTAATTATCCAGGGTTTCTTAAGGTGGAATTTTTTAAGAATACCTCATTCACAATATACTGCCTGTCTTTTCGACATTTTAAGCTTTATTTAAAGTGGTCATTTTTAAAGGTGGACGTGTCAATACAACTGTGGGTTTCTTAAGGTGGAATTTTTATTAAGGTGGTATTTAAAATGTATTGGCCATCTTTGTTGCTTTTAAGATTCTTTTGGCCTGTGATGTGGACATTTCAATACAATTCTGGGTTTCTTAAGGTGGAATTGTTTTTAAAGGTGGAATTCAAAATGTATCGTTTTCTATTCACGCCCTACTGAGCTCCATAGAGTCCAATGTAAACTGCTGTGGGAGAGTGCTCTCTTAACATCCCACTACCAACAGCTTAGCAGTAAACTCCTTCACCATAAGCGTCGCCTAGTGACCCACGCGGGTTTACCGTATCGAGGACCTCGCTTTAAGCGGGAAAGACGCGGATCGGGGGGCAGGGGTTTAGGCGGCGCAACATCTCGCGTTTCCTCCTGGAAATGCAGACCTCTAGTGTTACGTTTGCTGCCCTTCATTCTGAGGATCGTTCGTTCTTGTCCGGTTAACTCCGCCCACAGTTTTCGAGATATCGACTCCGTTCAAAGTTTCATTCGTAGAGCTTCCCTGTGGGATGCGGGCTTGTATACAGCTTTTGGAAAAGTTACATAGTTTTAGCACAGTAAGCATTTGAAGTTTCATCTTTTGTCCCATAGGAATGAATGGAAATATGTCCATAAACTTTTGTCAAACTTTCAAACTGCTGTCACACGCTCAGTTTTCGAGCTAGAGACACCAGAATTCAAACGGGCAGACCCGAGAGTCCAAGGTCCCACCACGTGAAATTATAGGCCGATACCCCGCCCGCTTCATGACCTTTGACCCCGTTTTCCATTCACGGCCTACAGAGCTCCATAGAGTCCAATGTAAACTGCTGTGGGAGAGAGCTCTCTTAACATCCCACTACCGACAGCTTAGCAGTAAACTCCTTCACCATAAGCGTCGCCTAGTGACCCACGCGGGTTTACCGTATCGAGGACCTCGCTTTAAGCGGAAAAGACGCGGATCGGGGGACGGGGGTTTAGGCGGCGCAACATCTCGCGTTTCCTCCTGGAAATGCAGACCTCTAGTGTTACGTTTGCTGCCCTTAATTCTGAGGATCGTTCATTCTTGTCCGGTTAACTCCGCCCACAGTTTTCGAGATATCGACTCCATTCAAAGTTTCATTCGTAGAGCTTCCCTGTGGGATGCGGGCTTGTATACAGCTTTTGGAAAACTTGCATAGTTTTTGCACAGGAAGCCTTTGAACTTTCATCTTTACTCCCATAGGAATGAATGGAAAAATGTCCATAAACTTTTGTCAAACTTTCAAACTGCTCTCACACGGTCAGTTTTCGAGCTAGAGACACCAGAACTCAAACGGGCAGACCCGAGGGTCCAAGGTCCCACCACGTGTAATTATAGGCCGATAGCCCACCCGCTTCATGACCTTTGACCCCGTTTTCCATTCACGGCCTACAGAGCTCCATAGAGTCCAATGTAAACTGCTGTGGGAGAGTGCTCTCTTAACATCCCACTACCGACAGCTTAGCAGTAAACTCCTTCACCATAAGCGTCGCCTAGTGCCCCACGCGGGTTTACCGTATCGAGGACCTCGCTTTAAGCGGGAAAGACGCGGATCGGGGGACGGGGGTTTAGGCGGCGCAACATCTCGCGTTTCCTCCTGGAAATGCAGACCTCTAGTGTTACGTTTGCTGCCGTTCATTCTGAGGATCGTTCGTTCTTGTCCGGTTAACTCCGCCCACAGTTTTCGAGATATCGACTCCGTTCAAAGTTTCATTCGTAGAGCTTCCCTGTGGGATGTGGGCTTGTATACAGCTTTTGGAAAAGTTACATAGTTTTCGCACAGTAAGCATTTGAAGTTTCGTGTTTTCTCCCATAGGAATGAATGGAAAAGTGTCCATAAACTTTTGTCAAACATTCAAACTGCTGTCACACGGTCAGTTTTCGAGCTAGAGACACCAGAACTCAAACGGGCAGACCCGAGAGTCCACGGTCCAACCACGTGAAACTATAGGCCGATACCCCGCCTGCTTCATGACCTTTGACCCCGTTTTCCATTCACGGCCTACACAGCTCCATAGAGTCCAATGTAAACTGCTGTGGGAGAGTGCTCTCTTAACATCCCACTACCGACAGCTTAGCAGTAAACTCCTTCACCATAAGCGTCGCCTAGTGCCCCACGCGGGTTTACCGTATCGAGGACCTCACTTTAAGCGGGAAAGACGCGGATCGGGGGACGGGGGTTTAGGCGGCGCAACATCTCGCGTTTCCTCCTGGAAATGCAGACCTCTAGTGTTACGTTTGCTGCCCTTCATTCTGAGGATCGTTCATTCTTGTCCGGTTAACTCCGCCCACAGTTTTCGAGATATCGACTCCGTTCAAAGTTTCATTCGTAGAGCTTCCCTGTGGGATGTGGGCTTGTATACAGCTTTTGGAAAAGTTACATAGTTTTCGCACAGTAAGCATTTGAAGTTTCGTGTTTTCTCCCATAGGAATGAATGGAAAAGTGTCCATAAACTTTTGTCAAACATTCAAACTGCTGTCACACGGTCAGTTTTCGAGCTAGAGACACCAGAACTCAAACGGGCAGACCCGAGAGTCCACGGTCCAACCACGTGAAACTATAGGCCGATACCCCGCCCGCTTCATGACCTTTGACCCCGTTTTCCATTCACGGCCTACACAGCTCCATAGAGTCCAATGTAAACTGCTGTGGGAGAGTGCTCTCTTAACATCCCACTACCGACAGCTTAGCAGTAAACTCCTTCAGCATAAGCGTCGCCTAGTGACCCACGCGGGTTTACCGTATCGAGGACCTCGCTTTAAGCGGGAAAGACGCGGATCGGGGGGCGGGGGTTTAGGCGGCGCAACATCTCGCGTTTCCTCCTGGAAATGCAGACCTCTAGTTATGTTGCGCAAGCTGCTTCAGCAGCGCGCAATATATTGTTATCCGAAAGTCATATTCTTATTATGTTGCGCCTGCTGCTTTAAGCAGCAGCGCGCAATATATTGTTCTTCTTAAGTCATATTATTATTATTATTATTTTTATTATTATTTTTATTATTCCGCGTTTCCTTGTCCGCCTAACTAGTCCCGCAGCTTTCGAGCTATCGACTCCGTTCCACCTGGAATTCGTGCGTCCTATAGCGACGATGTGGGCTTGTATACAGCTTTCCGATACCCGCACTCGTTCGTCCGCTACACTCGTTTTTCGCTCTGTTTTTCCCCAGTCATTTCTATGGAATTAATTTTCGAACTGCTCTAACTCGGTCAATTTTCAAGCTACGGACACGAGATTTCAGACGGTCGGACCCGGGCGCACCGTGACCCGTCAATTCCGTTTTCGGACCTCTCGCACTCATCCCTCTCTTTCTATTCCTCCTTGAATATCCCTCCATTCACTTGTATGGAAGACATTTAGAGTGGGTGACATCATAGACACTCTGGGTTCACTGGCCAAAACCGTTTTTTCACTTTTCACCCGAACAATTCACCATAACGTTCTCATACTTTCACCTAAAAACTTCATTTAAATTTTAAATGATAGAGAAACTTGTCCTTTCTAGCATCTGTAAATTTGAACGTAATCGATAATACGGTTTTTGAGTTATGAATTTTTGTTTGGCACTAGGGAGGGTTTTGGCTCCCATAGAGTTCAATGTATTTTTGGAGCGGCTCAGAGTGCGGTTTCTAAATTTTTCTCCTGTTTTTAACTCGTCATAACATGGTCAATTCTCGCTCAAACTGCTAATTTTTTATACCAGCTTCTTCCTTGGACTCTCCTTGTCGCAACGGTATATGCAGTTTAGCCATTTGGTATATCTTTTCTGAGCTATAAGCATTTTTTCGGAGGGTGGGTACGCTCCCATAGGAATACATTGAAATGAATATGCCTGTCCTTTTTCGATATTCAACTTTTAGCCGAACATTTTGCCATAACTTCCTTATACTTTCACCTACAGACTTCATTTTACTTTCAAATGGTAGAGAAACTTCCCCTTTCTAAAATATGTAGATTTTAAATCATTTGAAGATACGGTTCTGGAGTTATGAAGATTTGTTTGGCAGTAGGACGTTTCGGCTCCCATAGAGTTCAATGTATTTTCAGAAAGCCGAATTTTCTCAAATTTGCCCTTTTTTAACTCATCTTTACACCATCAATTCTCGCTCAAAGTGCAAAAATTTTTACACCATCTCGAGCACAAGACTCTCCTTGTCGCTACGGTATGCTTCGTTCAATTTTGGTTGGGAAAAGTTTTCGAGCTACGGGTGATTTTTTGGAGGGTGCTCCCCGGTCGAAATTCATTGAATCATGAGTCTGTCAGTTGTATTCTGTGAGCATGCGTGTGAGAGAGACAGAGGGGGGAGGGGGAGGGGCAGAGGCAGAGACTGAGGGGAAGAGCTGTGAGGGCCACAGAAATACACAGGCAGTCTGTAACACTTTAAAGGTCATTTTTAAGGGGGACGTCTTAATTATCCAGGGTTTCTTAAGGTGGAATTTTTAAAGAATACCTCATTCACAATATACTGGCTGTCTTTTCGACATTTTAAGCTTTATTTAAAGTGGTCATTTTTAAAGGTGGACGTGTAAATACAACTGTGGGTTTCTTAAGGTGGAATTTTTATTAAGGTGGTATTTAAAATGTATTGGCCATCTTTTTTTGCTTTTGGCCTGTGATGTGGACATTTCAATACAATTCTGGGTTTCTTAAGGTGGAATTGTTTTTAAAGGTGGAATTCAAAATTTATCGTTTTCTATTCACGCCCTACTGAGCTCCATAGAGTCCAATGTAAACTGCTGTGGGAGAGTGCTCTCTTAACATCCCACTACCAACAGCTTAGCAGTAAACTCCTTCACCATAAGCGTCGCCTAGTGACCCACGCGGGTTTACCGTATCGAGGACCTCGCTTTAAGCGGGAAAGACGCGGATCGGGGGACGGGGGTTTAGGCGGCGCAACATCTCGCGTTTCCTCCTGGAAATGCAGACCTCTAGTGTTACGTTTGCTGCCCTTCATTCTGAGGATCGTTCATTCTTGTCCGGTTAACTCCGCCCACAGTTTTCGAGATATCGACTCCGTTCAAAGTTTCATTCGTAGAGCTTCCCTGTGGGATGCGGGCTTGTATACAGCTTTTGGAAAAGTTACATAGTTTTTGCACAGTAAGCATTTGAAGTTTCATATTTTCTCCCATAGGAATGAATGGAAAAATGTCCATAAACTTTTCTCAAACTTTCAAACTGCTGTCACACGGTCAGTTTTCGAGCTAGAGACACCAGAACTCAAACGGGCAGACCCGAGGGTCCACGGTCCCACCACGTAAAATTATGGGCCGATAGCCCACCCGCTTCATGACCTTTGACCCCGTTTTCCATTCACGGCCTACAGAGCTCCATAGAGTCCAATGTAAACTGCTGTGGGACAGTGCTCTATTAACATCCCACTACCGACAGCTTAGCAGTAAACTCCTTCACCATAAGCGTCGCCTAGTGTTACGTTTGCTGCCCTTCATTCTGAGGATCGCTCATTCTTGTCCGGTTAACTCCGCCCACAGTTTTCGAGATATCGACTCCGTTCAAAGTTTCATTCGTAGAGCTTCCCTGTGGGATGCGGGCTTGTATACAGCTTTTGGAAAAGTTACATAGTTTTCGCACAGTAAGCATTTGAAGTTTCATCTTTTCTCCCATAGGAATGAATAGAAAAATGTCCATAAACTTTTGTCAAACTTTCAAACTGCTGTCACACGCTTAGTTTTCGAGCTACAGACACCAGAATTCAAACGGGCAGACCCGAGAGTCCACGGTCCCTCCACGTGAAATTATAGGCCGATACCCCGCCCGCTTCATGACCTTTGACCCCGTTTTCCATTCACGGCCTACACAGCTCCATAGAGTCCAATGTAAACTGCTGTGGGACAGTGCTCTCTTAACATCCCACTACCAACAGCTTAGCAGTAAACTCCTTCACCATAAGCGTCGCCTAGTGACCCACGCGGGTTTACCGTATCGAGGACCTCGCTTTAAGCGGGAAAGACGCGGATCGGGGGGCAGGGGTTTAGGCGGCGCAACATCTCGCGTTTCCTCCTGGAAATGCAGACCTCTAGTGTTACGTTTGCTGCCCTTCATTCTGAGGATCGTTCATTCTTGTCCGGTTATCTCCGCCCACAGTTTTCGAGATATCGACTCCGTTCAAAGTTTGTTTCGTAGAGCTTCCCTGTGGGATGCGGGCTTGTATACAGCTTTTGGAAAAGTTACATAGTTTTCGCACAGTAAGCATTTGAAGTTTCATCTTAACTCCCATAGGAATGAATGGAAAAATGTCCATAAACTTTTGTCAAACTTTCAAACTGCTGTCACACGGTCAGTTTTCGAGCTAGAGACACCAGAACTCAAACGGGCAGACCCGAGGGTCCACGGTCCCAGCACGTGAAACTATAGGCCGATAGCCCACCCGCTTCATGACCTTTGACCCCGTTTTCCATTCACGGCCTACAGAGCTCCATAGAGTCCAATGTAAACTGCTGTGGGAGAGTGCTCTCTTAACATCCCACTACCGACAGCTTAGCAGTAAACTCCTTCACCATAAGCGTCGCCTAGTGACCCACGCGGGTTTACCGTATCGAGGACCTCGCTTTAAGCGGGAAAGACGCGGATCGGGGGACGGGGGTTTCGGCGGCGCAACATCTCGCGTTTCCTCCTGGTGTTACGTTTACTGCCCTTCATTCTGAGGATCGTTCGTTCTTGTCCGGTTAACTCCGCCCACAGTTTTCGAGATATCGACTCCGTTCAAAGTTTGTTTCGTAGAGCTTCCCTGTGGGATGCGGGCTTGTATACAGCTTTTGGAAAAGTTACATAGTTTTCGCACAGTAAGCATTTGAAGTTTCATCTTAACTCCCATAGGAATGAATGGAAAAATGTCCATAAACTTTTGTCAAACTTTCAAACTGCTGTCACACGGTCAGTTTTCGAGCTAGAGACACCAGAACTCAAACGGGCAGACCCGAGAGTCCACGGTCCCACCACGTGAAATTATAGGCCGATACCCCGCCCGCTTCATGACCTTTGACCCCGTTTTCCATTCACGGCCTACAGAGCTCCATAGAGTCCAATGTAAACTGCTGTGGGAGAGTGCTCTCTTAACATCCCACTACCGACAGCTTAGCAGTAAACTCCTTCACCATAAGCGTCGCCTAGTGACCCACGCGGGTTTACCGTATCGAGGACCTCGCTTTAAGCGGGAAAGACGCGGATCGGGGGACGGGGGTTTCGGCGGCGCAACATCTCGCGTTTCCTCCTGGTGTTACGTTTACTGCCCTTCATTCTGAGGATCGTTCGTTCTTGTCCGGTTAACTCCGCCCACAGTTTTCGAGATATCGACTCCGTTCAAAGTTTGTTTCGTAGAGCTGCCCTGTGGGATGCGGGCTTGTATACAGCTTTTGGAAAAGTTGCATAGTTTTCGCACAGTAAGCATTTGAAGTTTCATCTTTACTCCCATAGGAATGAATGGAAAAATGTCCATAAACTTTTGTCAAACTTTCAAAGTGCTGTCACACGGTCAGTTTTCGAGCTACAGACACCAGAATTCAAACGGGTAGACCCGAGGGTCCACGGTCCCACCACGTAAAATTATGGGCCGATAGCCCGCCCGCTTCATGACCTTTGACCCCGTTTTCCTTTCACGGCCTACACAGCTCCATAGAGTCCAATGTAAACTGCTGTGGGAGAGTGCTCTCTTAACATCCCACTACCGACAGCTTAGCAGTAAACTCCTTCACCATAAGCGTCGCCTAGTGACCCACGCGGGTTTACCGTGTCGAGGACCTCACTTTAAGCGGGAAAGACGCGGATCGGGGGGCAGGGGTTTAGGCGGCGCAACATCTCGCGTTTCCTCCTGGAAATGCAGACCTCTAGTGTTACGTTTGCTGCCCTTCATTCTGAGGATCGTTCATTCTTGTCCGGTTAACTCCGCCCACAGTTTTCGAGATATCGACTCCGTTCTAAGTTTGTTTCGTAGAGCTTCCCTGTGGGATGCGGGCTTGTATACAGCTTTTGGAAAAGTTGCATAGTTTTCGCACAGTAAGCATTTGAAGTTTCGTGTTTTCTCCCATAGGAATGAATGGAAAAATGTCCATAAACTTTTGTCAAACTTTCAAACTGCTGTCACACGGTCAGTTTTCCAGCTACAGACACCAGAACTCAAACGGGCAGACCCGAGAGTCCACGGTCCCACCACGTGAAATTATAGGCCGATAGCCCACCCGCTTCATGACCTTTGACCCCGTTTTCCATTCACGGCCTACACAGCTCCATAGAGTCCAATGTAAACTGCTGTGGGAGAGTGCTCTCTTAACATCCCACTACCGACAACTTAGCAGTAAACTCCTTCACCATAAGCGTCGCCTAGTGACCCACGCGGGTTTACCGTATCGAGGACCTCGCTTTAAGCGGGAAAGACGCGGATCGGGGGACGGGGGTTTAGGCGGCGCAACATCTCGCGTTTCCTCCTGGAAATGCAGACCTCTAGTGTTACGTTTGCTGCCCTTCATTCTGAGGATCGTTCATTCTTGTCCGGTTAACTCCGCCCACAGTTTTCGAGATATCGACTTCGTTCAAAGTTTGTTTCGTAGAGCTTCCCTGTGGGATGCGGGCTTGTATACAGCTTTTGGAAAAGTTACATAGTTTTCGCACAGGAAGCATTTGAAGTTTTATCTTTACTCCCATAGGAATGAATGGAAAAATGTCCATAAACTTTTGTCAAACTTTAAAACTGCTGTCACACGGTCAGTTTTCGAGCTAGAGACACCAGAACTCAAACGGGCAGACCCGAGGGTCCACGGTCCCAGCACGTGAAACTATAGGCCGATAGCCCACCCGCTTCATGACCTTTGACCCCGTTTTCCTTTCACGGCCTACAGAGCTCCATAGAGTCCAATGTAAACTGCTGTGGGAGAGTGCTCTCTTAACATCCCACTACCAACAGCTTAGCAGTAAACTCCTTCACCATAAGCGTCGCCTAGTGACCCACGAGGGTTTACCTACCGACGGCCTCGCTTTAAGCGGGAAAGACGCGGATCGGGGGGCGGGGGTTTAGGCGGCGCAACATCTCGCGTTTCCTCCTGGAAATGCAGACCTCTAGTGTTACGTTTGCTGCCCTTCATTCTGAGGATCGTTCATTCTTGTCCGGTTAACTCCGCCCACAGTTTTCGAGATATCGACTCCGTTCAAAGTTTCATTCGTACAGCTTCCCTGTGGGATGCGGGCTTGTATACAGCTTTTGGAAAAGTTACATAGTTTTCGCACAGTAAGCATTTGAAGTTTCATCTTTACTCCCATAGGAATGAATGGAAAAATGTCCATAAACTTTTGTCAAACTTTAAAACTGCTGTCACACGCTCAGTTTTCGAGCTAGAGACACCAGAACTCAAACGGGCAGACCCGAGAGTCCAAGGTCCCACCACGTGAAATTATGGGCCGATAGCCCACCCGCTTCATAACCTTTGACCCCGTTTTCCATTCACGGCCTACAGAGCTCCACACAGTCCAATGTAAACTGCTGTGAGAGAGTGCTCTCTTAACATCCCACTACCGACAGCTTAGCAGTAAACTCCTTCACCATAAGCGTCGCCTAGTGACCCACGCGGGTTTACCGTATCGAGGACCTCGCTTTAAGCGGGAAAGACGCGGATCGGGGGGCAGGGGTTTAGGCGGCGCAACATCTCGCGTTTCCTCCTGGAAATGCAGACCTCTAGTTATGTTGCGCCTGCTGCTTTAAGCAGCGGCGCAATTATGTTGCGCCTGCTGCTTTAAGCAGCGGCGCAATATATTGTTATCCGTAAGTCATATTATTATTATTTTTATTATTATTTTTATTATTCCGCGTTTCCTTGTCCGCTTAACTAGTCCCGCAGCTTTCGAGCTATCGACTCCGTTCCACCTGGAAATCGTGCGTCCTATAGCGACGATGTGGGCTTGTATACAGCTTTCCGATACCCGCACTCGTTCGTCCGCTACACTCGTTTTTCGCTCTGTTTTTCCCCAGTCATTTCTATGGAATTAATTTTCAAAGTGCTCTAACTCGGTCATTTTTCAAGCTACGGACACGGGATTTCAGACGGTCGGACCCGGGCGTACCGGCTCCCATCACTTCCGTTTTCGGAATTTTTGCACTCATCCTTCCCTTTCTTTTCCTCCTTCAAAATCCCTCCATTCATTTCAATGGGAGGCTCTTAGAGTGGGGGTGATGTCATCCACTGTAGTTTCAGTGGCAAAAAGCCGTTTTTTCACTTTTCAGCCGAACAAATCGCCATAACTTCCTCATAGTTTCACCTAGAAACTTCATTTAAATTTTAAATGGTAGAGAAACTTGTCCTTTCTGAGACCTCTAAATTTGAACATTATTGAAAATACGGTTTTTGAGTTATGAATTTTTGTTCGGCACTAGGGACGGTTTCGGCTCCCATAGGGTTCAATGTATTTTTGGAGCAGCTCAGAGTGCGGTTTCTAAAATTTTCTCCTGTTTTTAACTCGTCATAACATGCTCAATTCTCACTTAATCTGCAAATTTTTTATACCATATCGATCCCCAGACTCTCCTTGTCGCAACGGTATATACGGTTAAGTGATGTGAGGAAAACTTTCCGAGCTATAAGCATTTGTTCGGAGGGTGGGTACGCTCCCATAGGAACCCATTGAAATTATTTTTTTTCTTTTTCAATTTTCTGCCGAACATTTCACCATAACTTCCTTATACTTTCACCTACAGACTTCATTTAAATTTTAAATGGTAGAGAAATTTCCCCTTTCTCAAACTTGTAAGTTTCAGACCGTTTGAGAATACCGTTCTTGAGTTATGAATTTTTGTTTGACACTTGGGAGGGTTTTCCTCCCATAGAGCTCAATGTATTTTAAGAGCGGGTCGGCACGCAGATTTTCAAAACTTTGCCTGTTTTTAACTCGTAATTACACCATCAAATCTCGCTCAAAGTGCAAAAATTTTTACACCATCTCGAGCACAAGACTCTCCTTGTCGCTACGGTATGCTTTGTTCATTTTTGGTTGGGAAAAGTTTTCGAGCTACGGGTGATTTTTTGGAGGGTGCTCCCTGGTCGAAATTCATTGAATCATGAGTCTGTCAGTTGTATTCTGTGAGCATGCGTGTGAGAGAGACAGAGGGGGGAGGGGGAGGGGCAGAGGCAGAGACTGAGGGGAAGAGCTGTGAGGGCCACAGAAATACACAGGCAGTCTGTAACACTTTAAAGGTCATTTTTAAGGGGGACGTCTTAATTATCCAGGGTTTCTTAAGGTGGAATTTTTAAAGAATACCTCATTCACAATATACTGGCTGTCTTTTCGACATTTTAAGCTTTATTTAAAGTGGTCATTTTTAAAGGTGGACGTGTCAATACAACTGTGGGTTTCTTAAGGTGGAATTTTTATTAAGGTGGTATTTAAAATGTATTGGCCATCTTTTTTTGCTTTTAAGACTCTTTTGGCCTGTGATGTGGACATTTCAATACAATTCTGGGTTTCTTAAGGTGGAATTGTTTTTAAAGGTGGAATTCAAAATGTATCGTTTTCCATTCACGGCCTACAGAGCTCCATAGAGTCCAATGTAAACTGCTGTGGGAGAGTGCTCTCTTAACATCCCACTACCGACAGCTTAGCAGTAAACTCCTTCACCATAAGCGTCGCCTAGTGACCCACGCGGGTTTACCGTACCGAGGACCTCGCTTTAAGCGGTAAAGACGCGGATCGGGGGACGGGGGTTTAGGCGGCGCAACATCTCGCGTTTCCTCCTGGAAATGCAGACCTCTAGTGTTACGTTTGCTGCCCTTCATTCTGAGGATCTTCATTCCTTGTCCGGTTAACTCCGCCCACAGTTTTCGAGATATCGACTCCGTTCAAAGTTTGTTTCGTAGAGCTTCCCTGTGGGATGCGGGCTTGTATACAGCTTTTGGAGAAGTTACATAGTTTTTGCACAGTAAGCATTTGAAGTTTCGTGTTTTCTCCCATAGGAATGAATGAAGAAATGTCCATAAACTTTTGTCAAACTTTCAAACTGCTGTCACACGGTCAGTTTTCGAGCTAGAGACACCAGAACTCAAACGGGCAGACCCGAGAGTCCACGGTCTCGCCACGTGAAATTATAGGCCGATAGCCCACCCGCTTCATGACCTTTGACCTCGTTTTACATTCACGGCCTACAGAGCTCCATAGAGTCCAATGTAAACTGCTGTGGGAGAGTGCTCCCTTAACATCCCACTACCAACAGCTTAGCAGTAAACTCCTTCACCATAAGCGTCGCCTAGTGACCCACGCGGGTTTACCGTATCGAGGACCTCGCTTTAAGCGGGAAAGACGCGGATCGGGGGGCAGGGATTTAGGCGGCGCAACATCTCGCGTTTCCTCCTGGAAATGCAGACCTCTAGTGTTACGTTTGCTGCCCTTCATTCTGAGGATCGTTCATTCTTGTCCGGTTAACTCCGCCCACAGTTTTCGAGATATCGACTCCGTTCAAAGTTTGTTTCGTAGAGCTTACCTGTGGGATGCGGGCTTGTATACAGCTTTTGGAAAAGTTGCATAGTTTTTGCACAGTTAGCATTTGAAGTTTCATCTTTACTCCCATAGGAATGAATGGGAAAATGTCCATAAACTTTTGTCAAACTTTCAAACTGCTGTCACACGCTCAGTTTTCGAGCTAGAGACACCAGAATTCAAACGGGCAGACCCGAGAGTCCAAGGTCCCACCACGTGAAACTATAGGCCGATAGCCCACCCGCTTCATGACCTTTGACCCCGTTTTCCATTCACGGCCTACACAGCTCCATAGAGTCCAATGTAAACTGCTGTGGGAGAGTGCTCTCTTAACATCCCACTACCGACAGCTTAGCAGTAAACTCCTTCACCATAAGCGTCGCCTAGTGACCCACGCGGGTTTACCGTATCGAGGACCTCGCTTTAAGCGGGAAAGACGCGGATCGGGGGGCGGGGGTTTAGGCGGCGCAACATCTCGCGTTTCCTCCTGGAAATGCAGACCTCTAGTGTTACGTTTGCTGCCCTTCATTCTGAGGATCTTCATTCCTTGTCCGGTTAACTCCGCCCACAGTTTTCGAGATATCGACCCCGTTCAAAGTTTGTTTCGTAGAGCTTCCTTGTGGGATGCGGGCTTGTATACAGCTTTTGGAAAAGTTACATAGATTTCGCACAGTAAGCATTTGAAGTTTCATCTTTACTCCCATAGGAATGAATGG
Source organism: Hoplias malabaricus (assembly GCF_029633855.1). Classification (NCBI taxonomy): domain Eukaryota; kingdom Metazoa; phylum Chordata; class Actinopteri; order Characiformes; family Erythrinidae; genus Hoplias; species Hoplias malabaricus. The sequence continues at coordinate 47,475,452 of NC_089803.1, read as the reverse complement.
AAAAATGTCCATAAACTTTTGTCAAACTTTCAAACTGCTGTCACACGGTCAGTTTTCGAGCTAGAGACACCAGAACTCAAACGGGCAGACCCGAGGGTCCACGGTCCCTCCACGTAAAATTATGGGCCGATAGCCCACCCGCTTCATGACCTTTGACCCCGTTTTCCATTCACGGCCTACAGAGCTCCGTAGAGTCCAATGTAAACTGCTGTGGGAGAGTGCTCTCTTAACATCCCACTACCAACAGCTTAGCAGTAAACTCCTTCACCATAAGCGTCGCCTAGTGACCCACGCGGGTTTACCGTATCGAGGACCTCGCTTTAAGCGGGAAAGACGCGGATCGGGGGACGGGGGTTTAGGCGGCGCAACATCTCGCGTTTCCTCCTGGAAATGCAGACCTCTAGTGTTACGTTTGCTGCCCTTCATTCTGAGGATCGTTCATTCTTGTCCGGTTAACTCCGCCCACAGTTTTCGAGATATCGACTCCGTTCAAAGTTTCATTCGTAGAGCTTCCCTGTGGGATGCGGGCTTGTATACAGCTTTTGGAAAAGTTACATAGTTTTCGCACAGTAAGCATTTGAAGTTTCATCTTTACTCCCATAGGAATGAATGGAAAAATGTCCATAAACTTTTGTCAAACTTTCAAATTGCTGTCACACGGTCAGTTTTCGAGCTACAGACACCAGAATTCAAACGGTCAGACCCGAGGGTCTACGGTCCCACCACCTCAAATTATAGGCCGATAGCCCACCCGCTTCATGACCTTTGACCCCGTTTTCCATTCACGGCCTACTGAGCTCCATAGAGTCCAATGTAAACTGCTGTGGGAGAGTGCTCTCTTAACATCCCACTACCGACAGCTTAGCAGTAAACTCCTTCACCATAAGCGTCGCCTAGTGACCCACGCGGGTTTACCGTATCGAGGACCTCGCTTTAAGCGGGAAAGACGCGGATCGGGGGGCGGGGGTTTAGGCGGCGCAACATCTCGCGTTTCCTCCTGGAAATGCAGACCTCTAGTGTTACGTTTGCTGCCCTTCATTCTGAGGATCGTTCATTCTTGTCCGGTTAACTCCGCCCACAGTTTTCGAGATATCGACTCCGTTCAAAGTTTGTTTCGTAGAGCTTCCCTGTGGGATGCGGGCTTGTATACAGCTTTTGGAAAAGTTGCATAATTTTTGCACAGTAAGCATTTGAAGTTTCATCTTTTCTCCCATAGGAATGAATGGAAAAATGTCCATAAACTTTTGTCAAACTTTCAAACTGCTGTCACACGCTCAGTTTTCGAGCTAGAGACACCAGAACTCAAACGGGCAGACCCGAGAGTCCACGGTCCCCCCACGTGAAATTATGGGCCGATAGCCCACCCGCTTCATGACCTTTGACCCCATTTTCCATTCACGGCCTACAGAGCTCCACAGAGTCCAATGTAAACTGCTGTGGGAGAGAGCTCTCTTAACATCCCACTACCGACAGCTTAGCAGTAAACTCCTTCACCATAAGCGTCGCCTAGTGACCCACGCGGGTTTACCGTATCGAGGACCTCGCTTTAAGCGGGAAAGACGCGGATCGGGGGGCGGGGGTTTAGGCGGCGCAACATCTCGCGTTTCCTCCTGGAAATGCAGACCTCTAGTGTTACGTTTGCTGCCCTTCATTCTGAGGATCGTTCATTCTTGTCCGGTTAACTCCGCCCACAGTTTTCGAGATATCGACTCCGTTCAAAGTTTGTTTCGTAGAGCTTCCCTGTGGGATGCGGGCTTGTATACAGCTTTTGGAAAAGTTGCATAGTTTTCGCACAGGAAGCATTTGAAGTTTCATCTTTACTCCCATAGGAATGAATGGAAAAATGTCCATAAACTTTTGTCAAACTTTCAAACTGCTGTCACACGGTCAGTTTTCGAGCTACAGACACCAGAATTCAAACGGGCACACCCGACCGTCCACGGTCCCACCACGTAAAATTATGGGCCGATAGGCCACCCGCTTCATGACCTTTGACCCCGTTTTCCATTCACGGCCTACAGAGCTCCATAGAGTCCAATGTAAACTGCTGTGGGAGAGTGCTCTCTTAACATCCCACTACCGACAGCTTAGCAGTAAACTCCTTCACCATAAGCGTCGCCTAGTGACCCACGCGGGTTTACCGTATCGAGGACCTCGCTTTAAGCGGGAAAGACGCGGATCGGGGGAAGGGGGTTTAGGCGGCGCAACATCTCGCGTTTCCTCCTGGAAATGCAGACCTCTAGTGTTACGTTTGCTGCCCTTCATTCTGAGGATCGTTCATTCTTGTCCGGTTAACTCCGCCCACAGTTTTCGAGATATCGACTCCGTTCAAAGTTTGTTTCGTAGAGCTGCCCTGTGGGATGCGGGCTTGTATACAGCTTTTGGAAAAGTTGCATAGTTTTCGCACAGTAACCATTTGAAGTTTCATCTTTACTCCCATAGGAATGAATGGAAAAATGTCCATAAACTTTTGTCAAACTTTCAAACTGGTGTCACACGGTCAGTTTTCGAGCTAGAGACACCAGAATTCAAACGGGCAGACCCGAGGGTCCACGGTCCCACCACGTAAAATTAAGAGCCGATAGCCCACCCGCTTCATGACCTTTGACCCCGTTTTCCATTCACGGCCTACAGAGCTCCACAGAGTCCAATGTAAACTGCTGTGGGAGAGTGCTCTCTTAACATCCCACTACCGACAGCTTAGCAGTAAACTCCTTCACCATAAGCGTCGCCTAGTGACCCACGTGGGTTTGCCGTATCGAGGACCTCGCTTTAAGCGGGAAAGACGCGGATCGGGGGGCAGGGGTTTAGGCGGCGCAACATCTCGCGTTTCCTCCTGGAAATGCAGACCTCTAGTGTTACGTTTGCTGCCCTTCATTCTGAGGATCGTTCATTCTTGTCCGGTTAACTCCGCCCACAGTTTTCGAGATATCGACTCCGTTCAAAGTTTGTTTCGTACAGCTGCCCTGTGGGATGCGGGCTTGTATACAGCTTTTGGAAAAGTTGCATAGTTTTCGCACAGTAACCATTCGAAGTTTCATCTTTACTCCCATAGGAATGAATGGAAAAATGTCCATAAACTTTTGTCAAACTTTCAAAGTGCTGTCACATGGTCAGTTTTTGAGCTACAGACACCAGAATTCAAACGGGTAGACCCGAGGGTCCACGGTCCCACCACGTAAAATTATGGGCCGATAACCCACCCGCTTCATGACCTTTGACCCCGTTTTCCATTCACGGCCTACACAGCTCCATAGAGTCCAATGTAAACTGCTGTGGGAGAGTGCTCTCTTAACATCCCACTACCGACAGCTTAGCAGTAAACTCCTTCACCATAAGCGTCGCCTAGTGACCCACGCGGGTTTACCGTATCGAGGACCTCGCTTTAAGCGGGAAAGACGCGGATCGGGGGGCGGGGGTTTAGGCGGCGCAACATCTCGTGTTACGTTTGCTGCCCTTCATTCTGAGGATCGTTCATTCTTGTCCGGTTAACTCCGCCCACAGTTTTCGAGATATCGACTCCGTTCAAAGTTTCATTCGTAGAGCTTCCCTGTGGGATGCGGGCTTGTATACAGCTTTTGGAAAAGTTGCATAGTTTTCGCACAGTAAGCATTTGAAATTTCATCTTTTCTCTCATAGGAATGAATGGAAAAATGTCCATAAACTTTTGTCAAACTTTCAAATTGCTGTCACACGGTCATTTTTCGAGCTACAGACACCAGAATTCAAACGGTCAGACCCGAGGGTCCACGGTCCCACCACCTCAAATTATAGGCCGATAGCCCACCCGCTTCATGACCTTTGACCCCGTTTTCCATTCACGGCCTACTGAGCTCCATAGAGTCCAATGTAAACTGCTGTGGGAGAGTGCTCTCTTAACATCCCACTACCGACAGCTTAGCAGTAAACTCCTTCACCATAAGCGTCGCCTAGTGACCCACGCGGGTTTACCGTATCGAGGACCTCGCTTTAAGCGGGAAAGACGCGGATCGGGGGGCGGGGGTTTAGGCGGCGCAACATCTCGCGTTTCCTCCTGGAAATGCAGACCTCTAGTGTTACGTTTGCTGCCCTTCATTCTGAGGATCGTTCATTCTTGTCCGGTTAACTCCGCCCACAGTTTTCGAGATATCGACTCCGTTCAAAGTTTGTTTCGTAGAGCTTCCCTGTGGGATGCGGGCTTGTATACAGCTTTTGGAAAAGTTGCATAGTTTTCGCACAGGAAGCATTTGAAGTTTCATCTTTACTCCCATAGGAATGAATGGAAAAATGTCCATAAACTTTTGTCAAACTTTCAAACTGCTGTCACACGGTCAGTTTTCGAGCTACAGACACCAGAATTCAAACGGGCACACCCGACCGTCCACGGTCCCACCACGTAAAATTATGGGCCGATAGGCCACCCGCTTCATGACCTTTGACCCCGTTTTCCATTCACGGCCTACAGAGCTCCATAGAGTCCAATGTAAACTGCTGTGGGAGAGTGCTCTCTTAACATCCCACTACCGACAGCTTAGCAGTAAACTCCTTCACCATAAGCGTCGCCTAGTGACCCACGCGGGTTTACCGTATCGAGGACCTCGCTTTAAGCGGGAAAGACGCGGATCGGGGGAAGGGGGTTTAGGCGGCGCAACATCTCGCGTTTCCTCCTGGAAATGCAGACCTCTAGTGTTACGTTTGCTGCCCTTCATTCTGAGGATGGTTCATTCTTGTCCGGTTAACTCCGCCCACAGTTTTCGAGATATCGACTCCGTTCAAAGTTTGTTTCGTAGAGCTGCCCTGTGGGATGCGGGCTTGTATACAGCTTTTGGAAAAGTTGCATAGTTTTCGCACAGTAACCATTTGAAGTTTCATCTTTACTCCCATAGGAATGAATGGAAAAATGTCCATAAACTTTTGTCAAACTTTCAAACTGGTGTCACACGGTCAGTTTTCGAGCTAGAGACACCAGAATTCAAACGGGCAGACCCGAGGGTCCACGGTCCCACCACGTAAAATTAAGAGCCGATAGCCCACCCGCTTCATGACCTTTGACCCCGTTTTCCATTCACGGCCTACAGAGCTCCACAGAGTCCAATGTAAACTGCTGTGGGAGAGTGCTCTCTTAACATCCCACTACCGACAGCTTAGCAGTAAACTCCTTCACCATAAGCGTCGCCTAGTGACCCACGTGGGTTTGCCGTATCGAGGACCTCGCTTTAAGCGGGAAAGACGCGGATCGGGGGGCAGGGGTTTAGGCGGCGCAACATCTCGCGTTTCCTCCTGGAAATGCAGACCTCTAGTGTTACGTTTGCTGCCCTTCATTCTGAGGATCGTTCATTCTTGTCCGGTTAACTCCGCCCACAGTTTTCGAGATATCGACTCCGTTCAAAGTTTGTTTCGTACAGCTGCCCTGTGGGATGCGGGCTTGTATACAGCTTTTGGAAAAGTTGCATAGTTTTCGCACAGTAACCATTTGAAGTTTCATCTTTACTCCCATAGGAATGAATGGAAAAATGTCCATAAACTTTTGTCAAACTTTCAAAGTGCTGTCACATGGTCAGTTTTTGAGCTACAGACACCAGAATTCAAACGGGTAGACCCGAGGGTCCACGGTCCCACCACGTAAAATTATGGGCCGATAACCCACCCGCTTCATGACCTTTGACCCCGTTTTCCATTCACGGCCTACACAGCTCCATAGAGTCCAATGTAAACTGCTGTGGGAGAGTGCTCTCTTAACATCCCACTACCGACAGCTTAGCAGTAAACTCCTTCACCATAAGCGTCGCCTAGTGACCCACGCGGGTTTACCGTATCGAGGACCTCGCTTTAAGCGGGAAAGACGCGGATCGGGGGGCGGGGGTTTAGGCGGCGCAACATCTCGTGTTACGTTTGCTGCCCTTCATTCTGAGGATCGTTCATTCTTGTCCGGTTAACTCCGCCCACAGTTTTCGAGATATCGACTCCGTTCAAAGTTTCATTCGTAGAGCTTCCCTGTGGGATGCGGGCTTGTATACAGCTTTTGGAAAAGTTGCATAGTTTTCGCACAGTAAGCATTTGAAATTTCATCTTTTCTCTCATAGGAATGAATGGAAAAATGTCCATAAACTTTTGTCAAACTTTCAAATTGCTGTCACACGGTCATTTTTCGAGCTACAGACACCAGAATTCAAACGGTCAGACCCGAGGGTCCACGGTCCCACCACCTCAAATTATAGGCCGATAGCCCACCCGCTTCATGACCTTTGACCCCGTTTTCCATTCACGGCCTACTGAGCTCCATAGAGTCCAATGTAAACTGCTGTGGGAGAGTGCTCTCTTAACATCCCACTACCGACAGCTTAGCAGTAAACTCCTTCACCATAAGCGTCGCCTAGTGACCCACGCGGGTTTACCGTATCGAGGACCTCGCTTTAAGCGGGAAAGACGCGGATCGGGGGGCGGGGGTTTAGGCGGCGCAACATCTCGCGTTTCCTCCTGGAAATGCAGACCTCTAGTGTTACGTTTGCTGCCCTTCATTCTGAGGATCGTTCATTCTTGTCCGGTTAACTCCGCCCACAGTTTTCGAGATATCGACTCCGTTCAAAGTTTGTTTCGTAGAGCTTCCCTGTGGGATGCGGGCTTGTATACAGCTTTTGGAAAAGTTGCATAATTTTCGCACAGTAAGCATTTGAAGTTTCATCTTTTCTCCCATAGGAATGAATGGAAAAATGTCCATAAACTTTTGTCAAACTTTCAAACTGCTGTCACACGCTCAGTTTTCGAGCTAGAGACACCAGAACTCAAACGGGCAGACCCGAGAGTCCACGGTCCCCCCACGTGAAATTATGGGCCGATAGCCCACCCGCTTCATGACCTTTGACCCCATTTTCCATTCACGGCCTACAGAGCTCCACAGAGTCCAATGTAAACTGCTGTGGGAGAGAGCTCTCTTAACATCCCACTACCAACAGCTTAGCAGTAAACTCCTTCACCATAAGCGTCGCCTAGTGACCCACGCGGGTTTACCGTATCGAGGACCTCGCTTTAAGCGAAAAAGACGCGGATCGGGGGGCAGGGGTTTAGGCGGCGCAACATCTCGCGTTTCCTCCTGGAAATGCAGACCTCTAGTGTTACGTTTGCTGCCCTTCATTCTGAGGATCGTTCATTCTTGTCCGGTTAACTCCGCCCACAGTTTTCGAGATATCGACTCCGTTCAAAGTTTGTTTCGTAGAGCTTCCCGGTGGGATGCGGGCTTGTATACAGCTTTTGGAAAAGTTGCATAGTTTTCGCACAGGAAGCATTTGAAGTTTCATCTTTACTCCCATAGGAATGAATGGAAAAATGTCCATAAACTTTTGTCAAACTTTCAAACTGCTGTCACACGGTCAGTTTTCGAGCTACAGACACCAGAATTCAAACGGGCACACCCGACAGTCCACGGTCCCACCACGTAAAATTATGGGCCGATAGGCCACCCGCTTCATGACCTTTGACCCCGTTTTCCATTCACGGCCTACAGAGCTCCATAGAGTCCAATGTAAACTGCTGTGGGAGAGTGCTCTCTTAACATCCCACTACCGACAGCTTAGCAGTAAACTCCTTCACCATAAGCGTCGCCTAGTGACCCACGCGGGTTTACCGTATCGAGGACCTCGCTTTAAGCGGGAAAGACGCGGATCGGGGGGCAGGGGTTTAGGCGGCGCAACATCTCGCGTTTCCTCCTGGAAATGCAGACCTCTAGTTATGTTGCGCCTGCTGCTTTAAGCAGCGGCGCAATATATTGTTCTTCTTAAGTCATATTATTATTATTTTTATTCTTATTATTCCGCGTTTCCTTGTCCGCCTAACTAGTCCCGCAGCTTTCGAGCTATCGACTCCGTTCCACCTGGAAATCGTGCGTCCTATAGCGACGATGTGGGCTTGTATACAGCTTTCCGATACCCGCACTCGTTCGTCCGCTACACTCGTTTTTCGCTCCGTTTTTCCCCAGTCATTTCTATGGAATTAATTTTCAAAGTGCTCTAACTCGGTCATTTTTCAAGCTACGGACACGGGATTTCAGACGGTCGGACCCGGGCGTACCGGCTCCCATCACTTCCGTTTTCGGAATTTTTGCACTCATCCTTCCCTTTCTTTTCCTCCTTCAAAATCCCTCCATTCATTTCAATGGGAGGCTCTTAGAGTGGGGGTGATGTCATCCACTGTAGTTTCAGTGGCAAAAAGCCGTTTTTTCACTTTTCAGCCGAACAAATCGCCATAACTTCCTTATAGTTTCACCTAGAAACTTCATTTAAATTTTAAATGGTAGAGAAACTTGTCCTTTCTAAGACCTCTAAATTTGAACATTATTGAAAATACGGTTTTTGAGTTATGAATTTTTGTTCGGCACTAGGGACGGTTTCGGCTCCCATAGGGTTCAATGTATTTTTGGAGCAGCTCAGAGTGCGGTTTCTAAAATTTTCTCCTGTTTTTAACTCGTCATAACATGCTCAATTCTCACTTAATCTGCAAATATTTTATACCACATCGATCCCCAGACTCTCCTTGTCGCAACGGTATATACGGTTAAGTGATGTGGGGAAAACTTTCCGAGCTATAAGCATTTGTTCGGAGGGTGGGTACGCTCCCATAGGAACCCATTGAAATTATTTTTTTTCTTTTTCAATTTTCTGCCGAACATTTCACCATAACTTCCTTATACTTTCACCTACAGACTTCATTTAAATTTTAAATGGTAGAGAAATGTCCCCTTTCTCAAACTTGTAAGTTTCAGACCGTTTGATAATACCGTTCTTGAGTTATGAATTTTTGTTTGACACTTGGGAGGGTTTTCCTCCCATAGAGCTCAATGTATTTTAAGAGCGGGTCGGCACGCAGATTTTCAAAACTTTGCCTGTTTTTAACTCGTAATTACACCATCAAATCTCGCTCAAAGTGCAAAAATTTTTACACCATCTCGAGCACCAGACTCTCCTTGTCGCTACGGTATGCTTCGTTCATTTTTGGACCTGGAAAAGTTTTGGAGATATTTGAGGTTTTTTGGAGGGTGCTCCCCGGTCGAAATTCATTGAATCATGAGTCTGTCAGTTGTATTCTGTGAGCGTGCGTGTGAGAGACAGAGAGGGGGGAGGGGGAGGGGCAGAGGCAGACACTGACGGGGAGGGCTGTGAGGGCCACAGAAATACACAGGCAGTCTGTAACACTTTAAAGGTCATTTTTAAGGGGGACGTCTTAATTATCCAGGGTTTCTTAAGGTGGAATTTTTAAAAAAAGACCTCATTCACAATATACTGGCTGTCTTTTCAACATTTTAAGACGCGGATCGGGGGACGGGGTTTTAGGCGGCGCAACATCTCGCGTTTCCTCCTGGAAATGCAGACCTCTAGTGTTACGTTTGCTGCCCTTCATTCTGAGGATCTTCATTCCTTGTCCGGTTAACTCCGCCCACAGTTTTCGAGATATCGACTCCGTTCAAAGTTTGTTTCGTAGAGCTTACCTGTGGGATGCGGGCTTGTATACAGCTTTTGGAAAAGTTGCATAGTTTTTGCACAGTAAGCATTTGAAGTTTCATCTTTACTCCCATAGGAATGAATGGGAAAATGTCCATAAACTTTTGTCAAACTTTCAAACTGCTGTCACACGCTCAGTTTTCGAGCTAGAGACACCAGAATTCAAACGGGCAGACCCGAGAGTCCAAGGTCCCACCACGTGAAACTATAGGCCGATAGCCCACCCGCTTCATGACCTTTGACCCCGTTTTCCATTCACGGCCTACACAGCTCCATAGAGTCCAATGTAAACTGCTGTGGGAGAGTGCTCTCTTAACATCCCACTACCGACAGCTTAGCAGTAAACTCCTTCACCATAAGCGTCGCCTAGTGACCCACGCGGGTTTACCGTATCGAGGACCTCGCTTTAAGCGGGAAAGACGCGGATCGGGGGGCGGGGGTTTAGGCGGCGCAACATCTCGCGTTTCCTCCTGGAAATGCAGACCTCTAGTGTTACGTTTGCTGCCCTTCATTCTGAGGATCGTTCATTCTTGTCCGGTTAACTCCGCCCACAGTTTTCGAGATATCGACTCCGTTCAAAGTTTGTTTCGTAGAGCTGCCCTGTGGGATGCGGGCTTGTATACAGCTTTTGGAAAAGTTGCATAGTTTTCGCACAGTAACCATTTGAAGTTTCATCTTTACTCCCATAGGAATGAATGGAAAAATGTCCATAAACTTTTGTCAAACTTTCAAACTGGTGTCACACGGTCAGTTTTCGAGCTAGAGACACCAGAATTCAAACGGGCAGACCCGAGGGTCCACGGTCCCACCACGTAAAATTAAGAGCCGATAGCCCACCCGCTTCATGACCTTTGACCCCGTTTTCCATTCACGGCCTACAGAGCTCCACAGAGTCCAATGTAAACTGCTGTGGGAGAGTGCTCTCTTAACATCCCACTACCGACAGCTTAGCAGTAAACTCCTTCACCATAAGCGTCGCCTAGTGACCCACGTGGGTTTGCCGTATCGAGGACCTCGCTTTAAGCGGGAAAGACGCGGATCGGGGGGCAGGGGTTTAGGCGGCGCAACATCTCGCGTTTCCTCCTGGAAATGCAGACCTCTAGTGTTACGTTTGCTGCCCTTCATTCTGAGGATCGTTCATTCTTGTCCGGTTAACTCCGCCCACAGTTTTCGAGATATCGACTCCGTTCAAAGTTTGTTTCGTACAGCTGCCCTGTGGGATGCGGGCTTGTATACAGCTTTTGGAAAAGTTGCATAGTTTTCGCACAGTAACCATTTGAAGTTTCATCTTTACTCCCATAGGAATGAATGGAAAAATGTCCATAAACTTTTGTCAAACTTTCAAAGTGCTGTCACATGGTCAGTTTTCGAGCTACAGACACCAGAATTCAAACGGGTAGACCCGAGGGTCCACGGTCCCACCACGTAAAATAATGGGCCGATAGCCCACCCGCTTCATGACCTTTGACCCCGTTTTCCTTTCACGGCCTACAGAGCTCCATAGAGTCCAATGTAAACTGCTGTGGGAGAGTGCTCTCTTAACATCCCACTACCAACAGCTTAGCAGTAAACTCCTTCACCATAAGCGTCGCCTAGTGACCCACGCGGGTTTACCGTATCGAGGACCTCGCTCTAAGCGGGAAAGACGCGGATCGGGGGACGGGGGTTTAGGCGGCGCAACATCTCGCGTTTCCTCCTGGAAATGCAGACCTCTAGTGTTACGTTTGCTGCCCTTCATTCTGAGGATCGTTCATTCTTGTCCGGTTAACTCCGCCCACAGTTTTCGAGATATCGACTCCGTTCAAAGTTTGTTTCGTAGAGCTTCCCTGTGGGATGCGGGCTTGTATACAGCTTTTGGAAAAGTTACATAGTTTTCGCACAGTAACCATTTGAATTTTCCTCTTTACTCCCATAGGAATGAATGGAAAAATGTCCATAAACTTTTGTCAAACTTTCAAAGTGCTGTCACACGGTCAGTTTTCGAGCTACAGACACCAGAACTCAAACGGGTAGACCCGAGGGTCCACGGTCCCACCACGTAAAATTATGGGCCGATAGCCCGCCCGCTTCATGACCTTTGACCCCGTTTTCCTTTCACGGCCTACACAGCTCCATAGAGTCCAATGTAAACTGCTGTGGGAGAGTGCTCTCTTAACATCCCACTACCGACAGCTTAGCAGTAAACTCCTTCACCATAAGCGTCGCCTAGTGACCCACGCGGGTTTACCGTATCGAGGACCTCGCTTTAAGCGGAAAAGATGCGGATCGGGGGGCAGGGGTCTAGGCGGCGCAACATCTCGCGTTTCCTCCTGGAAATGCAGACCTCTAGTGTTACGTTTGCTGCCCTTCATTCTGAGGATCTTCATTCCTTGTCCGGTTAACTCCGCCCACAGTTTTCGAGATATCGACTCCGTTCAAAGTTTGTTTCGTAGAGCTTACCTGTGGGATGCGGGCTTGTATACAGCTTTTGGAAAAGTTGCATAGTTTTTGCACAGTAAGCATTTGAAGTTTCATCTTTACTCCCATAGGAATGAATGGGAAAATGTCCATAAACTTTTGTCAAACTTTCAAACTGCTGTCACACGCTCAGTTTTCGAGCTAGAGACACCAGAATTCAAACGGGCAGACCCGAGAGTCCAAGGTCCCACCACGTGAAACTATAGGCCGATAGCCCACCCGCTTCATGACCTTTGACCCCGTTTTCCATTCACGGCCTACACAGCTCCATAGAGTCCAATGTAAACTGCTGTGGGAGAGTGCTCTCTTAACATCCCACTACCGACAGCTTAGCAGTAAACTCCTTCACCATAAGCGTCGCCTAGTGACCCACGCGGGTTTACCGTATCGAGGACCTCGCTTTAAGCGGGAAAGACGCGGATCGGGGGGCGGGGGTTTAGGCGGCGCAACATCTCGCGTTTCCTCCTGGAAATGCAGACCTCTAGTGTTACGTTTGCTGCCCTTCATTCTGAGGATCGTTCATTCTTGTCCGGTTAACTCCGCCCACAGTTTTCGAGATATCGACTCCGTTCAAAGTTTGTTTCGTAGAGCTTCCCTGTGGGATGCGGGCTTGTATACAGCTTTTGGAAAAGTTGCATAGTTTTCGCACAGTAACCATTTGAAGTTTCATCTTTACTCCCATAGGAATGAATGGAAAAATGTCCATAAACTTTTGTCAAACTTTCAAACTGCTGTCACACGCTCAGTTTTCGAGCTAGAGACACCAGAACTCAAACGGGTAGACCCGAGGGTCCACGGTCCCACCACGTAAAATTATGGGCCGATAGCCCACACGCTTCATGACCTTTGACCCCGTTTTCCTTTCACGGCCTACACAGCTCCATAGAGTCCAATGTAAACTGCTGTGGGAGAGTGCTCTCTTAACATCCCACTACCGACAGCTTAGCAGTAAACTCCTTCACCATAAGTGTCGCCTAGTGACCCACGCGGGTTTACCGTATCGAGGACCTCGCTTTAAGCGGAAAAGACGCGGATCGGGGGACGGGGGTTTAGGCGGCGCAACATCTCGCGTTTCCTCCTGGTGTTACGTTTGCTGCCCTTCATTCTGAGGATCGTTCATTCTTGTCCGGTTAACTCCGCCCACAGTTTTCGAGATATCGACTCCGTTCAAAGTTTCATTCGTAGAGCTGCCCTGTGGGATGCGGGCTTGTATACAGCTTTTGGAAAAGTTACATAGTTTTCGCACAGTAAGCATTTGAAGTTTCATCTTTACTCCCATAGGAATGAATGGAAAAATGTCCATAAACTTTTGTCAAACTTTCAAACTGCTGTCACACGGTCAGTTTTCGAGCTAGAGACACCAGAATTCAAACAGGTAGACCCGAGGGTCCACGGTCCCACCACGTAAAATTATGGGCCGATAGCCCGCCCGCTTCATGACCTTTGACCCCGTTTTCCATTCACGGCCTACAGAGCTCCATAGAGTCCAATGTAAACTGCTGTGGGAGAGTGCTCTCTTAACATCCCACTACCGACAGCTTAGCAGTAAACTCCTTCACCATAAGCGTCGCCTAGTGACCCACGCGGGTTTACAGTATCGAGGACCTCGCTTTAAGCGGGAAAGATGCGGATCGGGGGACGGGGGTTTAGGCGGCGCAACATCTCGCGTTTCCTCCTGGAAATGCAGACCTCTAGTGTTACGTTTGCTGCCCTTCATTCTGAGGATCGTTCATTCTTGTCCGGTTAACTCCGCCCACAGTTTTCGAGATATTGACTCCATTCAAAGTTTCATTCGTAGAGCTGCCCTGTGGGATGCGGGCTTGTATACAGCTTTTGGAAAAGTTACATAGTTTTCGCACAGTAAGCATTTGAAGTTCCATCTTTACTCCCATAGGAATGAATGGAAAAATGTCCATAAACTTTTGTCAAACTTTCAAACTGCTGTCACACGGTCAGTTTTCGAGCTAGAGACACCAGAACTCAAACGGGCAGACCCGAGAGTCCACGGTCCCACCACGTGAAACTATAGGCCGATAGCCCACCCGCTTCATGACCTTTGACCCCGTTTTCCATTCACGGCCTACACAGCTCCATAGAGTTCAATGTAAACTGCTGTGGGACAGTGCTCTCTTAACATCCCACTACCAACAGCTTAGCAGTAAACTCCTTCACCATAAGCGTCGCCTAGTGACCCACGCGGGTTTACCGTGTCGAGGACCTCGCTTTAAGCGGGAAAGACGCGGATCGGGGGACGGGGGTTTAGGCGGCGCAACATCTCGCGTTTCCTCCTGGAAATGCAGACCTCTAGTTATGTTGCGCCTGCTGCTTTAAGCAGCGGCGCAATATATTGTTATCCGTAAGTCATATTATTATTATTTTTATTATTATTTTTATTATTCCGCGTTTCCTTGTCCGCTTAACTAGTCCCGCAGCTTTCGAGCTATCGACTCCGTTCCACCTGGAAATCGTGCGTCCTATAGCGACGATGTGGGCTTGTATACAGCTTTCCGATACCCGCACTCGTTCGTCCGCTACACTCGTTTTTCGCTCTGTTTTTCCCCAGTCATTTCTATGGAATTAATTTTCAAAGTGCTCTAACTCGGTCATTTTTCAAGCTACGGACACGGGATTTCAGACGGTCGGACCCGGGCGTACCGGCTCCCATCACTTCCGTTTTCGGAATTTTTGCACTCATCCTTCCCTTTCTTTTCCTCCTTCAAAATCCCTCCATTCATTTCAATGGGAGGCTCTTAGAGTGGGGGTGATGTCATCCACTGTAGTTTCAGTGGCAAAAAGCCGTTTTTTCACTTTTCAGCCGAACAAATCGCCATAACTTCCTCATAGTTTCACCTAGAAACTTCATTTAAATTTTAAATGGTAGAGAAACTTGTCCTTTCTGAGACCTCTAAATTTGAACATTATTGAAAATACGGTTTTTGAGTTATGAATTTTTGTTCGGCACTAGGGACGGTTTCGGCTCCCATAGGGTTCAATGTATTTTTGGAGCAGCTCAGAGTGCGGTTTCTAAAATTTTCTCCTGTTTTTAACTCGTCATAACATGCTCAATTCTCACTTAATCTGCAAATTTTTTATACCATATCGATCCCCAGACTCTCCTTGTCGCAACGGTATATACGGTTAAGTGATGTGAGGAAAACTTTCCGAGCTATAAGCATTTGTTCGGAGGGTGGGTACGCTCCCATAGGAACCCATTGAAATTATTTTTTTTCTTTTTCAATTTTCTGCCGAACATTTCACCATAACTTCCTTATACTTTCACCTACAGACTTCATTTAAATTTTAAATGGTAGAGAAATTTCCCCTTTCTCAAACTTGTAAGTTTCAGACCGTTTGAGAATACCGTTCTTGAGTTATGAATTTTTGTTTGACACTTGGGAGGGTTTTCCTCCCATAGAGCTCAATGTATTTTAAGAGCGGGTCGGCACGCAGATTTTCAAAACTTTGCCTGTTTTTAACTCGTAATTACACCATCAAATCTCGCTCAAAGTGCAAAAATTTTTACACCATCTCGAGCACAAGACTCTCCTTGTCGCTACGGTATGCTTTGTTCATTTTTGGTTGGGAAAAGTTTTCGAGCTACGGGTGATTTTTTGGAGGGTGCTCCCCGGTCGAAATTCATTGAATCATGAGTCTGTCAGTTGTATTCTGTGAGCATGCGTGTGAGAGAGACAGAGGGGGGAGGGGGAGGGGCAGAGGCAGAGACTGAGGGGAAGAGCTGTGAGGGCCACAGAAATACACAGGCAGTCTGTAACACTTTAAAGGTCATTTTTAAGGGGGACGTCTTAATTATCCAGGGTTTCTTAAGGTGGAATTTTTAAAGAATACCTCATTCACAATATACTGGCTGTCTTTTCGACATTTTAAGCTTTATTTAAAGTGGTCATTTTTAAAGGTGGACGTGTCAATACAACTGTGGGTTTCTTAAGGTAGAATTTTTATTAAGGTGGTATTTAAAATGTATTGGCCATCTTTTTTTGCTTTTAAGACTCTTTTGGCCTGTGATGTGGACATTTCAATACAATTCTGGGTTTCTTAAGGTGGAATTGTTTTTAAAGGTGGAATTCAAAATGTATCGTTTTCCATTCACGGCCTACAGAGCTCCATAGAGTCCAATGTAAACTGCTGTGGGAGAGTGCTCTCTTAACATCCCACTACCGACAGCTTAGCAGTAAACTCCTTCACCATAAGCGTCGCCTAGTGACCCACGCGGGTTTACCGTACCGAGGACCTCGCTTTAAGCGGTAAAGACGCGGATCGGGGGACGGGGGTTTAGGCGGCGCAACATCTCGCGTTTCCTCCTGGAAATGCAGACCTCTAGTGTTACGTTTGCTGCCCTTCATTCTGAGGATCTTCATTCCTTGTCCGGTTAACTCCGCCCACAGTTTTCGAGATATCGACTCCGTTCAAAGTTTGTTTCGTAGAGCTTCCCTGTGGGATGCGGGCTTGTATACAGCTTTTGGAGAAGTTACATAGTTTTTACACAGTAAGCATTTGAAGTTTCGTGTTTTCTCCCATAGGAATGAATGAAGAAATGTCCATAAACTTTTGTCAAACTTTCAAACTGCTGTCACACGGTCAGTTTTCGAGCTAGAGACACCAGAACTCAAACGGGCAGACCCGAGAGTCCACGGTCTCGCCACGTGAAATTATAGGCCGATAGCCCACCCGCTTCATGACCTTTGACCTCGTTTTACATTCACGGCCTACAGAGCTCCATAGAGTCCAATGTAAACTGCTGTGGGAGAGTGCTCCCTTAACATCCCACTACCAACAGCTTAGCAGTAAACTCCTTCACCATAAGCGTCGCCTAGTGACCCACGCGGGTTTACCGTATCGAGGACCTCGCTTTAAGCGGGAAAGACGCGGATCGGGGGGCAGGGATTTAGGCGGCGCAACATCTCGCGTTTCCTCCTGGAAATGCAGACCTCTAGTGTTACGTTTGCTGCCCTTCATTCTGAGGATCGTTCATTCTTGTCCGGTTAACTCCGCCCACAGTTTTCGAGATATCGACTCCGTTCAAAGTTTCATTCGTAGAGCTTCCCTGTGGGATGCGGGCTTGTATACAGCTTTTGGAAAACTTGCATAGTTTTCGCACAGTAAGCATTTTAAGTTTCGTGTTTTCTCCCATAGGAATGAATGGAAAAATGTCCATAAACTTTTGTCAAACTTTCAAACTGCTGTCACACGGTCAGTTTTCGAGCTAGAGACACCAGAACTCAAACGGGCAGACCCGAGGGTCCACGGTCCCAGCACGTGAAACTATGGGCCGATAGCCCACCCGCTTCATGACCTTTGACCCCGTTTTCCATTCACGGCCTACACAGCTCCATAGAGTCCAATGTAAACTGCTGTGGGTGACTGCTCTCTTAACATCCCACTACCGACAGCTTAGCAGTAAACTCCTTCACCATAAGCGTCGCCTAGTGACCCACGCAGGTTTACCGTATCGAGGACCTCGCTTTAAGCGGGAAAGACGCGGATCGGGGGGCGGGGGTTTAGGCGGCGCAACATCTCGCGTTTCCTCCTGGAAATGCAGACCTCTAGTGTTACGTTTGCTGCCCTTCATTCTGAGGATCGTTCATTCTTGTCCGGTTAACTCCGCCCACAGTTTTCGAGATATTGACTCCATTCAAAGTTTCATTCGTAGAGCTGCCCTGTGGGATGCGGGCTTGTATACAGCTTTTGGAAAAGTTACATAATTTTCGCACAGTAAGCATTTGAAGTTCCATCTTTACTCCCATAGGAATGAATGGAAAAATGTCCATAAACTTTTGTCAAACTTTCAAACTGCTGTCACACGGTCAGTTTTCGAGCTAGAGACACCAGAACTCAAACGGGCAGACCCGAGAGTCCACGGTCCCACCACGTGAAACTATAGGCCGATAGCCCACCCGCTTCATGACCTTTGACCCCGTTTTCCATTCACGGCCTACACAGCTCCATAGAGTTCAATGTAAACTGCTGTGGGACAGTGCTCTCTTAACATCCCACTACCAACAGCTTAGCAGTAAACTCCTTCACCATAAGCGTCGCCTAGTGACCCACGCGGGTTTACCGTGTCGAGGACCTCGCTTTAAGCGGGAAAGACGCGGATCGGGGGACGGGGGTTTAGGCGGCGCAACATCTCGCGTTTCCTCCTGGAAATGCAGACCTCTAGTTATGTTGCGCCTGCTGCTTTAAGCAGCGGCGCAATATATTGTTATCCGTAAGTCATATTATTATTATTTTTATTATTATTTTTATTATTCCGCGTTTCCTTGTCCGCTTAACTAGTCCCGCAGCTTTCGAGCTATCGACTCCGTTCCACCTGGAAATCGTGCGTCCTATAGCGACGATGTGGGCTTGTATACAGCTTTCCGATACCCGCACTCGTTCGTCCGCTACACTCGTTTTTCGCTCTGTTTTTCCCCAGTCATTTCTATGGAATTAATTTTCAAAGTGCTCTAACTCGGTCATTTTTCAAGCTACGGACACGGGATTTCAGACGGTCGGACCCGGGCGTACCGGCTCCCATCACTTCCGTTTTCGGAATTTTTGCACTCATCCTTCCCTTTCTTTTCCTCCTTCAAAATCCCTCCATTCATTTCAATGGGAGGCTCTTAGAGTGGGGGTGATGTCATCCACTGTAGTTTCAGTGGCAAAAAGCCGTTTTTTCACTTTTCAGCCGAACAAATCGCCATAACTTCCTCATAGTTTCACCTAGAAACTTCATTTAAATTTTAAATGGTAGAGAAACTTGTCCTTTCTGAGACCTCTAAATTTGAACATTATTGAAAATACGGTTTTTGAGTTATGAATTTTTGTTCGGCACTAGGGACGGTTTCGGCTCCCATAGGGTTCAATGTATTTTTGGAGCAGCTCAGAGTGCGGTTTCTAAAATTTTCTCCTGTTTTTAACTCGTCATAACATGCTCAATTCTCACTTAATCTGCAAATTTTTTATACCATATCGATCCCCAGACTCTCCTTGTCGCAACGGTATATACGGTTAAGTGATGTGAGGAAAACTTTCCGAGCTATAAGCATTTGTTCGGAGGGTGGGTACGCTCCCATAGGAACCCATTGAAATTATTTTTTTTCTTTTTCAATTTTCTGCCGAACATTTCACCATAACTTCCTTATACTTTCACCTACAGACTTCATTTAAATTTTAAATGGTAGAGAAATTTCCCCTTTCTCAAACTTGTAAGTTTCAGACCGTTTGAGAATACCGTTCTTGAGTTATGAATTTTTGTTTGACACTTGGGAGGGTTTTCCTCCCATAGAGCTCAATGTATTTTAAGAGCGGGTCGGCACGCAGATTTTCAAAACTTTGCCTGTTTTTAACTCGTAATTACACCATCAAATCTCGCTCAAAGTGCAAAAATTTTTACACCATCTCGAGCACAAGACTCTCCTTGTCGCTACGGTATGCTTTGTTCATTTTTGGTTGGGAAAAGTTTTCGAGCTACGGGTGATTTTTTGGAGGGTGCTCCCCGGTCGAAATTCATTGAATCATGAGTCTGTCAGTTGTATTCTGTGAGCATGCGTGTGAGAGAGACAGAGGGGGGAGGGGGAGGGGCAGAGGCAGAGACTGAGGGGAAGAGCTGTGAGGGCCACAGAAATACACAGGCAGTCTGTAACACTTTAAAGGTCATTTTTAAGGGGGACGTCTTAATTATCCAGGGTTTCTTAAGGTGGAATTTTTAAAGAATACCTCATTCACAATATACTGGCTGTCTTTTCGACATTTTAAGCTTTATTTAAAGTGGTCATTTTTAAAGGTGGACGTGTCAATACAACTGTGGGTTTCTTAAGGTGGAATTTTTATTAAGGTGGTATTTAAAATGTATTGGCCATCTTTTTTTGCTTTTAAGACTCTTTTGGCCTGTGATGTGGACATTTCAATACAATTCTGGGTTTCTTAAGGTGGAATTGTTTTTAAAGGTGGAATTCAAAATGTATCGTTTTCCATTCACGGCCTACAGAGCTCCATAGAGTCCAATGTAAACTGCTGTGGGAGAGTGCTCTCTTAACATCCCACTACCGACAGCTTAGCAGTAAACTCCTTCACCATAAGCGTCGCCTAGTGACCCACGCGGGTTTACCGTACCGAGGACCTCGCTTTAAGCGGTAAAGACGCGGATCGGGGGACGGGGGTTTAGGCGGCGCAACATCTCGCGTTTCCTCCTGGAAATGCAGACCTCTAGTGTTACGTTTGCTGCCCTTCATTCTGAGGATCTTCATTCCTTGTCCGGTTAACTCCGCCCACAGTTTTCGAGATATCGACTCCGTTCAAAGTTTGTTTCGTAGAGCTTCCCTGTGGGATGCGGGCTTGTATACAGCTTTTGGAGAAGTTACATAGTTTTTGCACAGTAAGCATTTGAAGTTTCGTGTTTTCTCCCATAGGAATGAATGAAGAAATGTCCATAAACTTTTGTCAAACTTTCAAACTGCTGTCACACGGTCAGTTTTCGAGCTAGAGACACCAGAACTCAAACGGGCAGACCCGAGAGTCCACGGTCTCGCCACGTGAAATTATAGGCCGATAGCCCACCCGCTTCATGACCTTTGACCTCGTTTTACATTCACGGCCTACAGAGCTCCATAGAGTCCAATGTAAACTGCTGTGGGAGAGTGCTCCCTTAACATCCCACTACCAACAGCTTAGCAGTAAACTCCTTCACCATAAGCGTCGCCTAGTGACCCACGCGGGTTTACCGTATCGAGGACCTCGCTTTAAGCGGGAAAGATGCGGATCGGGGGGCAGGGATTTAGGCGGCGCAACATCTCGCGTTTCCTCCTGGAAATGCAGACCTCTAGTGTTACGTTTGCTGCCCTTCATTCTGAGGATCGTTCATTCTTGTCCGGTTAACTCCGCCCACAGTTTTCGAGATATCGACTCCGTTCAAAGTTTCATTCGTAGAGCTTCCCTGTGGGATGCGGGCTTGTATACAGCTTTTGGAAAACTTGCATAGTTTTCGCACAGTAAGCATTTGAAGTTTCGTGTTTTCTCCCATAGGAATGAATGGAAAAATGTCCATAAACTTTTGTCAAACTTTCAAACTGCTGTCACACGGTCAGTTTTCGAGCTAGACACACCAGAATTCAAACGGGCAGACCCGAGAGTCCAAGGTCCCACCACGTGAAATTATGGGCCGATACCCCGCCCGCTTCATGACCTTTGACCCCGTTTTCCATTCACGGCCTACAGAGCTCCATAGAGTCCAATGTAAACCGCTGTGGGAGAGTGCTCTCTTAACATCCCACTACCGACAGCTTAGCAGTAAACTCCTTCACCATAAGCGTCGCCTAGTGACCCACGCGGGTTTACCGTATCGAGGACCTCGCTTTAAGCGGGAAAGACGCGGATCGGGGGGCAGGGGTTTAGGCGGCGCAACATCTCGCGTTTCCTCCTGGAAATGCAGACCTCTAGTGCTACGTTTGCTGCCCTTCATTCTGAGGATCGTTCATTCTTGTCCGGTTAACTCCGCCCACAGTTTTCGAGATATCGACTCCGTTCAAAGTTTGTTTCGTAGAGCTGCCCTGTGGGATGCGGGCTTGTATACAGCTTTTGGAAAAGTTGCATAGTTTTTGCACAGTAAGCCTTTGAAGTTTCATCTTTTCTCCTATAGGAATGAATGGAAAAATGTCCATAAACTTTTGTCAAACTTTCAAACTGCTTTCACACGCTCAGTTTTCGAGCTACAGACACCAGAATTCAAACGGGCAGACCCGAGAGTCCACGGTCCCGCCACGTGAAATTGTGGGCCGATAGCCCACCCGCTTCATGACCTTTGACCCCGTTTTCCATTCACGGCCTACAGAGCGCCATAGAGTCCAATGTAAACTGCTGTGGGAGAGTGCTCTCTTAACATCCCACTACCGACAGCTTAGCAGTAAACTCCTTCACCATAGGCGTCGCCTAGTGACCCACGCGGGTTTACCGTATCGAGGACCTCGCTTTAAGCGAGAAAGACGCGGATCGGGGGGCGGGGGTTTAGGCGGCGCAACATCTCGCGTTTCCTCCTGGAAATGCAGACCTCTAGTGTTACGTTTGCTGCCCTTCATTCTGAGGATCGTTCATTCTTGTCCGGTTAACTCCGCCCACAGTTTTCGAGATATCGACTCCGTTCAAAGTTTGTTTCGTAGAGCTTCCCTGTGGGATGCAGGCTTGTATACAGCTTTTAGAAAAGTTACATAGTTTTCGCACAGGAAGCATTTGAAGTTTCATCTTTTCTCACATAGGAATGAATGGAAAATTGTCCATAAACTTTTGTCAAACATTCAAACTGCTGTCACACGGTCAGTTTTCGAGCTAGAGACACCAGAACTCAAACGGGCAGACCCGAGGGTCCACGGTCCCACCACGTAAAATTATGGGCCGATAACCCACCCGCTTCATGACCTTTGACCCCGTTTTCCTTTCACGGCCTACAGAGCTCCATAGAGTCCAATGTAAACTGCTGTGGGAGAGTGCTCTCTTAACATCCCACTACCGACAGCTTAGCAGTAAACTCCTTCACCATAAGCGTCGCCTAGTGACCCACGCGGGTTTACCGTATCGAGGACCTCGCTTTAAGCGGGAAAGACGCGGATCGGGGGACGGGGGTTTAGGCGGCGCAACATCTCGTGTGTTACGTTTGCTGCCCTTCATTCTGAGGATGGTTCATTCTTGTCCGGTTAACTCCGCCCACAGTTTTCGAGATATCGACTCCGTTCAAAGTTTGTTTCGTACAGCTTCCCTGTGGGATGCGGGCTTGTATACAGCTTTTGGAAAAGTTACATAGTTTTCGCACAGTAAGCATTTGAAGTTTCGTGTTTTCTCCCATAGGAATGAATGGAAAAATGTCCATAAACTTTTGTCAAACTTTCAAACTGCTGTCACACGCTCAGTTTTCGAGCTAGAGACACCAGAACTGAAACCGTCAGACCCGAGAGTCCACGGTCCCACCACGTGAAATTATAGGCCGATACCCCGCCCGCTTCATGACCTTTGACCCCATTTTCCATTCACGGCCTACACAGCTCCATAGAGTCCAATGTAAACTGCTGTGGGAGAGTGCTCTCTTAACATCCCACTACCAACAGCTTAGCAGTAAACTCCTTCACCATAGGCGTCGCCTAGTGACCCACGCGGGTTTACCGTATCGAGGACCTCGCTTTAAGCGGGAAAGACGCGGATCGGGGGGCAGGGATTTAGGCGGCGCAACATCTCGCGTTTCCTCCTGGAAATGCAGACCTCTAGTGTTACGTTTGCTGCCCTTCATTCTGAGGATCTTCATTCCTTGTCCGGTTAACTCCGCCCACAGTTTTCGAGATATCGACTCCGTTCAAAGTTTGTTTCGTAGAGCTTCCCTGTGGGATGCGGGCTTGTATACAGCTTTTGGAAAAATTACATAGTTTTCGCACAGGAACCATTTGAAGTTTCATCTTTACTCCCATAGGAATGAATGGAAAAATGTCCATAAACTTTTGTCAAACTTTCAAACTGCTGTCACACGCTCAGTTTTCGAGCTAGAGACACCAGAACTCAAACGGGCAGACCCGAGGGTCCACGGTCCCACCACGTAAAATTATGGGCCGATAGCCCACCCGCTTCATGACCTTTGACCCCGTTTTCCATTCACGGCCTACTGAGCTCCATAGAGTCCAATGTAAACTGCTGTGGGAGAGTGCTCTCTTAACATCCCACTACCAACAGCTTAGCAGTAAACTCCTTCACCATAAGCGTCGCCTAGTGACCCACGCGGGTTTACCTACCGACGGCCTCGCTTTAAGCGGGAAAGACGCGGATCGGGGGGCAGGGGTTTAGGCGGCGCAACATCTCGCGTTTCCTCCTGGAAATGCAGACCTCTAGTGTTACGTTTGCTGCCCTTCATTCTGAGGATCGTTCGTTCTTGTCCGGTTAACTCCGCCCACAGTTTTCGAGATATCGACTCCGTTCAAAGTTTGTTTCGTAGAGCTGCCCTGTGGGATGCGGGCTTGTATACAGCTTTTGGAAAAGTTGCATAGTTTTTGCACAGTAAGCATTTGAAGTTTCATCTTTTCTCCCATAGGAATGAATGGAAAAATGTCCATAAACTTTTGTCAAACTTTCAAACTGCTGTCACACGCTCAGTTTTCGAGCTAGAGACACCAGAATTCAAACGGGCAGACCCGAGAGTCCACGGTCCCGCCACGTGAAATTATGGGCCGATAGCCCACCCGCTTCATGACCTTTGACCCCGTTTTCCATTCACGGCCTACAGAGCTCCATAGAGTCCAATGTAAACTGCTGTGGGAGAGAGCTCTCTTAACATCCCACTACCGACAGCTT
The DNA here is from genome assembly GCF_029633855.1 of Hoplias malabaricus. Lineage (NCBI taxonomy): Eukaryota > Metazoa > Chordata > Actinopteri > Characiformes > Erythrinidae > Hoplias > Hoplias malabaricus. Next base: position 47,451,207 of record NC_089803.1, on the reverse strand, counting down.
AGCAGTAAACTCCTTCACCATAAGCGTCGCCTAGTGACCCACGCGGGTTTACCGTATCGAGGACCTCGCTTTAAGCGGGAAAGACGCGGATCGGGGGACGGGGGTTTAGGCGGCGCAACATCTCGCGTTTCCTCCTGGAAATGCAGACCTCTAGTGTTACGTTTGCTGCCCTTCATTCTGAGGATCGTTCATTCTTGTCCGGTTAACTCCGCCCACAGTTTTCGAGATATCGACTTCGTTCAAAGTTTGTTTCGTAGAGCTTCCCTGTGGGATGCGGGCTTGTATACAGCTTTTGGAAAAGTTACATAGTTTTCGCACAGGAAGCATTTGAAGTTTTATCTTTACTCCCATAGGAATGAATGGAAAAATGTCCATAAACTTTTGTCAAACTTTAAAACTGCTGTCACACGGTCAGTTTTCGAGCTAGAGACACCAGAACTCAAACGGGCAGACCCGAGGGTCCACGGTCCCAGCACGTGAAACTATAGGCCGATAGCCCACCCGCTTCATGACCTTTGACCCCGTTTTCCTTTCACGGCCTACAGAGCTCCATAGAGTCCAATGTAAACTGCTGTGGGAGAGTGCTCTCTTAACATCCCACTACCAACAGCTTAGCAGTAAACTCCTTCACCATAAGCGTCGCCTAGTGACCCACGAGGGTTTACCTACCGACGGCCTCGCTTTAAGCGGGAAAGACGCGGATCGGGGGGCGGGGGTTTAGGCGGCGCAACATCTCGCGTTTCCTCCTGGAAATGCAGACCTCTAGTGTTACGTTTGCTGCCCTTCATTCTGAGGATCGTTCATTCTTGTCCGGTTAACTCCGCCCACAGTTTTCGAGATATCGACTCCGTTCAAAGTTTCATTCGTACAGCTTCCCTGTGGGATGCGGGCTTGTATACAGCTTTTGGAAAAGTTACATAGTTTTCGCACAGTAAGCATTTGAAGTTTCATCTTTACTCCCATAGGAATGAATGGAAAAATGTCCATAAACTTTTGTCAAACTTTAAAACTGCTGTCACACGCTCAGTTTTCGAGCTAGAGACACCAGAACTCAAACGGGCAGACCCGAGAGTCCAAGGTCCCACCACGTGAAATTATGGGCCGATAGCCCACCCGCTTCATAACCTTTGACCCCGTTTTCCATTCACGGCCTACAGAGCTCCACACAGTCCAATGTAAACTGCTGTGAGAGAGTGCTCTCTTAACATCCCACTACCGACAGCTTAGCAGTAAACTCCTTCACCATAAGCGTCGCCTAGTGACCCACGCGGGTTTACCGTATCGAGGACCTCGCTTTAAGCGGGAAAGACGCGGATCGGGGGGCAGGGGTTTAGGCGGCGCAACATCTCGCGTTTCCTCCTGGAAATGCAGACCTCTAGTTATGTTGCGCCTGCTGCTTTAAGCAGCGGCGCAATTATGTTGCGCCTGCTGCTTTAAGCAGCGGCGCAATATATTGTTATCCGTAAGTCATATTATTATTATTTTTATTATTATTTTTATTATTCCGCGTTTCCTTGTCCGCTTAACTAGTCCCGCAGCTTTCGAGCTATCGACTCCGTTCCACCTGGAAATCGTGCGTCCTATAGCGACGATGTGGGCTTGTATACAGCTTTCCGATACCCGCACTCGTTCGTCCGCTACACTCGTTTTTCGCTCTGTTTTTCCCCAGTCATTTCTATGGAATTAATTTTCAAAGTGCTCTAACTCGGTCATTTTTCAAGCTACGGACACGGGATTTCAGACGGTCGGACCCGGGCGTACCGGCTCCCATCACTTCCGTTTTCGGAATTTTTGCACTCATCCTTCCCTTTCTTTTCCTCCTTCAAAATCCCTCCATTCATTTCAATGGGAGGCTCTTAGAGTGGGGGTGATGTCATCCACTGTAGTTTCAGTGGCAAAAAGCCGTTTTTTCACTTTTCAGCCGAACAAATCGCCATAACTTCCTCATAGTTTCACCTAGAAACTTCATTTAAATTTTAAATGGTAGAGAAACTTGTCCTTTCTGAGACCTCTAAATTTGAACATTATTGAAAATACGGTTTTTGAGTTATGAATTTTTGTTCGGCACTAGGGACGGTTTCGGCTCCCATAGGGTTCAATGTATTTTTGGAGCAGCTCAGAGTGCGGTTTCTAAAATTTTCTCCTGTTTTTAACTCGTCATAACATGCTCAATTCTCACTTAATCTGCAAATTTTTTATACCATATCGATCCCCAGACTCTCCTTGTCGCAACGGTATATACGGTTAAGTGATGTGAGGAAAACTTTCCGAGCTATAAGCATTTGTTCGGAGGGTGGGTACGCTCCCATAGGAACCCATTGAAATTATTTTTTTTCTTTTTCAATTTTCTGCCGAACATTTCACCATAACTTCCTTATACTTTCACCTACAGACTTCATTTAAATTTTAAATGGTAGAGAAATTTCCCCTTTCTCAAACTTGTAAGTTTCAGACCGTTTGAGAATACCGTTCTTGAGTTATGAATTTTTGTTTGACACTTGGGAGGGTTTTCCTCCCATAGAGCTCAATGTATTTTAAGAGCGGGTCGGCACGCAGATTTTCAAAACTTTGCCTGTTTTTAACTCGTAATTACACCATCAAATCTCGCTCAAAGTGCAAAAATTTTTACACCATCTCGAGCACAAGACTCTCCTTGTCGCTACGGTATGCTTTGTTCATTTTTGGTTGGGAAAAGTTTTCGAGCTACGGGTGATTTTTTGGAGGGTGCTCCCCGGTCGAAATTCATTGAATCATGAGTCTGTCAGTTGTATTCTGTGAGCATGCGTGTGAGAGAGACAGAGGGGGGAGGGGGAGGGGCAGAGGCAGAGACTGAGGGGAAGAGCTGTGAGGGCCACAGAAATACACAGGCAGTCTGTAACACTTTAAAGGTCATTTTTAAGGGGGACGTCTTAATTATCCAGGGTTTCTTAAGGTGGAATTTTTAAAGAATACCTCATTCACAATATACTGGCTGTCTTTTCGACATTTTAAGCTTTATTTAAAGTGGTCATTTTTAAAGGTGGACGTGTCAATACAACTGTGGGTTTCTTAAGGTGGAATTTTTATTAAGGTGGTATTTAAAATGTATTGGCCATCTTTTTTTGCTTTTAAGACTCTTTTGGCCTGTGATGTGGACATTTCAATACAATTCTGGGTTTCTTAAGGTGGAATTGTTTTTAAAGGTGGAATTCAAAATGTATCGTTTTCCATTCACGGCCTACAGAGCTCCATAGAGTCCAATGTAAACTGCTGTGGGAGAGTGCTCTCTTAACATCCCACTACCGACAGCTTAGCAGTAAACTCCTTCACCATAAGCGTCGCCTAGTGACCCACGCGGGTTTACCGTACCGAGGACCTCGCTTTAAGCGGTAAAGACGCGGATCGGGGGACGGGGGTTTAGGCGGCGCAACATCTCGCGTTTCCTCCTGGAAATGCAGACCTCTAGTGTTACGTTTGCTGCCCTTCATTCTGAGGATCTTCATTCCTTGTCCGGTTAACTCCGCCCACAGTTTTCGAGATATCGACTCCGTTCAAAGTTTGTTTCGTAGAGCTTCCCTGTGGGATGCGGGCTTGTATACAGCTTTTGGAGAAGTTACATAGTTTTTGCACAGTAAGCATTTGAAGTTTCGTGTTTTCTCCCATAGGAATGAATGAAGAAATGTCCATAAACTTTTGTCAAACTTTCAAACTGCTGTCACACGGTCAGTTTTCGAGCTAGAGACACCAGAACTCAAACGGGCAGACCCGAGAGTCCACGGTCTCGCCACGTGAAATTATAGGCCGATAGCCCACCCGCTTCATGACCTTTGACCTCGTTTTACATTCACGGCCTACAGAGCTCCATAGAGTCCAATGTAAACTGCTGTGGGAGAGTGCTCCCTTAACATCCCACTACCAACAGCTTAGCAGTAAACTCCTTCACCATAAGCGTCGCCTAGTGACCCACGCGGGTTTACCGTATCGAGGACCTCGCTTTAAGCGGGAAAGACGCGGATCGGGGGGCAGGGATTTAGGCGGCGCAACATCTCGCGTTTCCTCCTGGAAATGCAGACCTCTAGTGTTACGTTTGCTGCCCTTCATTCTGAGGATCGTTCATTCTTGTCCGGTTAACTCCGCCCACAGTTTTCGAGATATCGACTCCGTTCAAAGTTTGTTTCGTAGAGCTTACCTGTGGGATGCGGGCTTGTATACAGCTTTTGGAAAAGTTGCATAGTTTTTGCACAGTTAGCATTTGAAGTTTCATCTTTACTCCCATAGGAATGAATGGGAAAATGTCCATAAACTTTTGTCAAACTTTCAAACTGCTGTCACACGCTCAGTTTTCGAGCTAGAGACACCAGAATTCAAACGGGCAGACCCGAGAGTCCAAGGTCCCACCACGTGAAACTATAGGCCGATAGCCCACCCGCTTCATGACCTTTGACCCCGTTTTCCATTCACGGCCTACACAGCTCCATAGAGTCCAATGTAAACTGCTGTGGGAGAGTGCTCTCTTAACATCCCACTACCGACAGCTTAGCAGTAAACTCCTTCACCATAAGCGTCGCCTAGTGACCCACGCGGGTTTACCGTATCGAGGACCTCGCTTTAAGCGGGAAAGACGCGGATCGGGGGGCGGGGGTTTAGGCGGCGCAACATCTCGCGTTTCCTCCTGGAAATGCAGACCTCTAGTGTTACGTTTGCTGCCCTTCATTCTGAGGATCTTCATTCCTTGTCCGGTTAACTCCGCCCACAGTTTTCGAGATATCGACCCCGTTCAAAGTTTGTTTCGTAGAGCTTCCTTGTGGGATGCGGGCTTGTATACAGCTTTTGGAAAAGTTACATAGATTTCGCACAGTAAGCATTTGAAGTTTCATCTTTACTCCCATAGGAATGAATGGAAAAATGTCCATAAACTTTTGTCAAACTTTCAAACTGCTGTCACACGGTCAGTTTTCGAGCTAGAGACACCAGAACTCAAACGGGCAGACCCGAGGGTCCACGGTCCCTCCACGTAAAATTATGGGCCGATAGCCCACCCGCTTCATGACCTTTGACCCCGTTTTCCATTCACGGCCTACAGAGCTCCGTAGAGTCCAATGTAAACTGCTGTGGGAGAGTGCTCTCTTAACATCCCACTACCAACAGCTTAGCAGTAAACTCCTTCACCATAAGCGTCGCCTAGTGACCCACGCGGGTTTACCGTATCGAGGACCTCGCTTTAAGCGGGAAAGACGCGGATCGGGGGACGGGGGTTTAGGCGGCGCAACATCTCGCGTTTCCTCCTGGAAATGCAGACCTCTAGTGTTACGTTTGCTGCCCTTCATTCTGAGGATCGTTCATTCTTGTCCGGTTAACTCCGCCCACAGTTTTCGAGATATCGACTCCGTTCAAAGTTTCATTCGTAGAGCTGCCCTGTGGGATGCGGGCTTGTATACAGCTTTTGGAAAAGTTACATAGTTTTCGCACAGTAAGCATTTGAAGTTTCATCTTTACTCCCATAGGAATGAATGGAAAAATGTCCATAAACTTTTGTCAAACTTTCAAACTGCTGTCACACGGTCAGTTTTCGAGCTAGAGACACCAGAACTCAAACGGGCAGACCCGAGAGTCCACGGTCCCACCACGTGAAACTATAGGCCGATAGCCCACCCGCTTCATGACCTTTGACCCCGTTTTCCATTCACGGCCTACACAGCTCCATAGAGTCCAATGTAAACTGCTGTGGGACAGTGCTCTCTTAACATCCCACTACCAACAGCTTAGCAGTAAACTCCTTCACCATAAGCGTCGCCTAGTGACCCACGCGGGTTTACCGTATCGAGGACCTCGCTTTAAGCGGTAAAGACGCGGATCGGGGGGCGGGGGTTTAGGCGGCGCAACATCTCGCGTTTCCTCCTGGAAATGCAGACCTCTAGTGTTACGTTTGCTGCCCTTCATTCTGAGGATCGTTCATTCTTGTCCGGTTAACTCCGCCCACAGTTTTCGAGATATCGACTCCGTTCAAAGTTTCATTCGTAGAGCTTCCCTGTGGGATGCGGGCTTGTATACAGCTTTTGGAAAAGTTGCATAGTTTTCGCACAGTAAGCATTTGAAGTTTCATCTTTTCTCTCATAGGAATGAATGGAAAAATGTCCATAAACTTTTGTCAAACTTTAAAACTGCTGTCACACGGTCAGTTTTCGAGCTAGAGACACCAGAACTCAAACGGGCAGACCCGAGGGTCCACGGTCCCAGCACGTGAAACTATGGGCCGATAGCCCACCCGCTTCATGACCTTTGACCCCGTTTTCCATTCACGGCCTACACAGCTCCATAGAGTCCAATGTAAACTGCTGTGGGTGACTGCTCTCTTAACATCCCACTACCGACAGCTTAGCAGTAAACTCCTTCACCATAAGCGTCGCCTAGTGACCCACGCAGGTTTACCGTATCGAGGACCTCGCTTTAAGCGGGAAAGACGCGGATCGGGGGGCGGGGGTTTAGGCGGCGCAACATCTCGCGTTTCCTCCTGGAAATGCAGACCTCTAGTGTTACGTTTGCTGCCCTTCATTCTGAGGATCGTTCATTCTTGTCCGGTTAACTCCGCCCACAGTTTTCGAGATATTGACTCCATTCAAAGTTTCATTCGTAGAGCTGCCCTGTGGGATGCGGGCTTGTATACAGCTTTTGGAAAAGTTACATAGTTTTCGCACAGTAAGCATTTGAAGTTCCATCTTTACTCCCATAGGAATGAATGGAAAAATGTCCATAAACTTTTGTCAAACTTTCAAACTGCTGTCACACGGTCAGTTTTCGAGCTAGAGACACCAGAACTCAAACGGGCAGACCCGAGAGTCCACGGTCCCACCACGTGAAACTATAGGCCGATAGCCCACCCGCTTCATGACCTTTGACCCCGTTTTCCATTCACGGCCTACACAGCTCCATAGAGTTCAATGTAAACTGCTGTGGGACAGTGCTCTCTTAACATCCCACTACCAACAGCTTAGCAGTAAACTCCTTCACCATAAGCGTCGCCTAGTGACCCACGCGGGTTTACCGTGTCGAGGACCTCGCTTTAAGCGGGAAAGACGCGGATCGGGGGACGGGGGTTTAGGCGGCGCAACATCTCGCGTTTCCTCCTGGAAATGCAGACCTCTAGTTATGTTGCGCCTGCTGCTTTAAGCAGCGGCGCAATATATTGTTATCCGTAAGTCATATTATTATTATTTTTATTATTATTTTTATTATTCCGCGTTTCCTTGTCCGCTTAACTAGTCCCGCAGCTTTCGAGCTATCGACTCCGTTCCACCTGGAAATCGTGCGTCCTATAGCGACGATGTGGGCTTGTATACAGCTTTCCGATACCCGCACTCGTTCGTCCGCTACACTCGTTTTTCGCTTTGTTTTTCCCCAGTCATTTCTATGGAATTAATTTTCAAAGTGCTCTAACTCGGTCATTTTTCAAGCTACGGACACGGGATTTCAGACGGTCGGACCCGGGCGTACCGGCTCCCATCACTTCCGTTTTCGGAATTTTTGCACTCATCCTTCCCTTTCTTTTCCTCCTTCAAAATCCCTCCATTCATTTCAATGGGAGGCTCTTAGAGTGGGGGTGATGTCATCCACTGTAGTTTCAGTGGCAAAAAGCCGTTTTTTCACTTTTCAGCCGAACAAATCGCCATAACTTCCTCATAGTTTCACCTAGAAACTTCATTTAAATTTTAAATGGTAGAGAAACTTGTCCTTTCTGAGACCTCTAAATTTGAACATTATTGAAAATACGGTTTTTGAGTTATGAATTTTTGTTCGGCACTAGGGACGGTTTCGGCTCCCATAGGGTTCAATGTATTTTTGGAGCAGCTCAGAGTGCGGTTTCTAAAATTTTCTCCTGTTTTTAACTCGTCATAACATGCTCAATTCTCACTTAATCTGCAAATTTTTTATACCATATCGATCCCCAGACTCTCCTTGTCGCAACGGTATATACGGTTAAGTGATGTGAGGAAAACTTTCCGAGCTATAAGCATTTGTTCGGAGGGTGGGTACGCTCCCATAGGAACCCATTGAAATTATTTTTTTTCTTTTTCAATTTTCTGCCGAACATTTCACCATAACTTCCTTATACTTTCACCTACAGACTTCATTTAAATTTTAAATGGTAGAGAAATTTCCCCTTTCTCAAACTTGTAAGTTTCAGACCGTTTGAGAATACCGTTCTTGAGTTATGAATTTTTGTTTGACACTTGGGAGGGTTTTCCTCCCATAGAGCTCAATGTATTTTAAGAGCGGGTCGGCACGCAGATTTTCAAAACTTTGCCTGTTTTTAACTCGTAATTACACCATCAAATCTCGCTCAAAGTGCAAAAATTTTTACACCATCTCGAGCACAAGACTCTCCTTGTCGCTACGGTATGCTTTGTTCATTTTTGGTTGGGAAAAGTTTTCGAGCTACGGGTGATTTTTTGGAGGGTGCTCCCCGGTCGAAATTCATTGAATCATGAGTCTGTCAGTTGTATTCTGTGAGCATGCGTGTGAGAGAGACAGAGGGGGGAGGGGGAGGGGCAGAGGCAGAGACTGAGGGGAAGAGCTGTGAGGGCCACAGAAATACACAGGCAGTCTGTAACACTTTAAAGGTCATTTTTAAGGGGGACGTCTTAATTATCCAGGGTTTCTTAAGGTGGAATTTTTAAAGAATACCTCATTCACAATATACTGGCTGTCTTTTCGACATTTTAAGCTTTATTTAAAGTGGTCATTTTTAAAGGTGGACGTGTCAATACAACTGTGGGTTTCTTAAGGTGGAATTTTTATTAAGGTGGTATTTAAAATGTATTGGCCATCTTTTTTTGCTTTTAAGACTCTTTTGGCCTGTGATGTGGACATTTCAATACAATTCTGGGTTTCTTAAGGTGGAATTGTTTTTAAAGGTGGAATTCAAAATGTATCGTTTTCCATTCACGGCCTACAGAGCTCCATAGAGTCCAATGTAAACTGCTGTGGGAGAGTGCTCTCTTAACATCCCACTACCGACAGCTTAGCAGTAAACTCCTTCACCATAAGCGTCGCCTAGTGACCCACGCGGGTTTACCGTACCGAGGACCTCGCTTTAAGCGGTAAAGACGCGGATCGGGGGACGGGGGTTTAGGCGGCGCAACATCTCGCGTTTCCTCCTGGAAATGCAGACCTCTAGTGTTACGTTTGCTGCCCTTCATTCTGAGGATCTTCATTCCTTGTCCGGTTAACTCCGCCCACAGTTTTCGAGATATCGACTCCGTTCAAAGTTTGTTTCGTAGAGCTTCCCTGTGGGATGCGGGCTTGTATACAGCTTTTGGAGAAGTTACATAGTTTTTGCACAGTAAGCATTTGAAGTTTCGTGTTTTCTCCCATAGGAATGAATGAAGAAATGTCCATAAACTTTTGTCAAACTTTCAAACTGCTGTCACACGGTCAGTTTTCGAGCTAGAGACACCAGAACTCAAACGGGCAGACCCGAGAGTCCACGGTCTCGCCACGTGAAATTATAGGCCGATAGCCCACCCGCTTCATGACCTTTGACCTCGTTTTACATTCACGGCCTACAGAGCTCCATAGAGTCCAATGTAAACTGCTGTGGGAGAGTGCTCCCTTAACATCCCACTACCAACAGCTTAGCAGTAAACTCCTTCACCATAAGCGTCGCCTAGTGACCCACGCGGGTTTACCGTATCGAGGACCTCGCTTTAAGCGGGAAAGACGCGGATCGGGGGGCAGGGATTTAGGCGGCGCAACATCTCGCGTTTCCTCCTGGAAATGCAGACCTCTAGTGTTACGTTTGCTGCCCTTCATTCTGAGGATCGTTCATTCTTGTCCGGTTAACTCCGCCCACAGTTTTCGAGATATCGACTCCGTTCAAAGTTTGTTTCGTAGAGCTTACCTGTGGGATGCGGGCTTGTATACAGCTTTTGGAAAAGTTGCATAGTTTTTGCACAGTTAGCATTTGAAGTTTCATCTTTACTCCCATAGGAATGAATGGGAAAATGTCCATAAACTTTTGTCAAACTTTCAAACTGCTGTCACACGCTCAGTTTTCGAGCTAGAGACACCAGAATTCAAACGGGCAGACCCGAGAGTCCAAGGTCCCACCACGTGAAACTATAGGCCGATAGCCCACCCGCTTCATGACCTTTGACCCCGTTTTCCATTCACGGCCTACACAGCTCCATAGAGTCCAATGTAAACTGCTGTGGGAGAGTGCTCTCTTAACATCCCACTACCGACAGCTTAGCAGTAAACTCCTTCACCATAAGCGTCGCCTAGTGACCCACGCGGGTTTACCGTATCGAGGACCTCGCTTTAAGCGGGAAAGACGCGGATCGGGGGGCGGGGGTTTAGGCGGCGCAACATCTCGCGTTTCCTCCTGGAAATGCAGACCTCTAGTGTTACGTTTGCTGCCCTTCATTCTGAGGATCTTCATTCCTTGTCCGGTTAACTCCGCCCACAGTTTTCGAGATATCGACCCCGTTCAAAGTTTGTTTCGTAGAGCTTCCTTGTGGGATGCGGGCTTGTATACAGCTTTTGGAAAAGTTACATAGATTTCGCACAGTAAGCATTTGAAGTTTCATCTTTACTCCCATAGGAATGAATGGAAAAATGTCCATAAACTTTTGTCAAACTTTCAAACTGCTGTCACACGGTCAGTTTTCGAGCTAGAGACACCAGAACTCAAACGGGCAGACCCGAGGGTCCACGGTCCCTCCACGTAAAATTATGGGCCGATAGCCCACCCGCTTCATGACCTTTGACCCCGTTTTCCATTCACGGCCTACAGAGCTCCGTAGAGTCCAATGTAAACTGCTGTGGGAGAGTGCTCTCTTAACATCCCACTACCAACAGCTTAGCAGTAAACTCCTTCACCATAAGCGTCGCCTAGTGACCCACGCGGGTTTACCGTATCGAGGACCTCGCTTTAAGCGGGAAAGACGCGGATCGGGGGACGGGGGTTTAGGCGGCGCAACATCTCGCGTTTCCTCCTGGAAATGCAGACCTCTAGTGTTACGTTTGCTGCCCTTCATTCTGAGGATCGTTCATTCTTGTCCGGTTAACTCCGCCCACAGTTTTCGAGATATCGACTCCGTTCAAAGTTTCATTCGTAGAGCTGCCCTGTGGGATGCGGGCTTGTATACAGCTTTTGGAAAAGTTACATAGTTTTCGCACAGTAAGCATTTGAAGTTTCATCTTTACTCCCATAGGAATGAATGGAAAAATGTCCATAAACTTTTGTCAAACTTTCAAACTGCTGTCACACGGTCAGTTTTCGAGCTAGAGACACCAGAACTCAAACGGGCAGACCCGAGAGTCCACGGTCCCACCACGTGAAACTATAGGCCGATAGCCCACCCGCTTCATGACCTTTGACCCCGTTTTCCATTCACGGCCTACACAGCTCCATAGAGTCCAATGTAAACTGCTGTGGGACAGTGCTCTCTTAACATCCCACTACCAACAGCTTAGCAGTAAACTCCTTCACCATAAGCGTCGCCTAGTGACCCACGCGGGTTTACCGTATCGAGGACCTCGCTTTAAGCGGTAAAGACGCGGATCGGGGGGCGGGGGTTTAGGCGGCGCAACATCTCGCGTTTCCTCCTGGAAATGCAGACCTCTAGTGTTACGTTTGCTGCCCTTCATTCTGAGGATCGTTCATTCTTGTCCGGTTAACTCCGCCCACAGTTTTCGAGATATCGACTCCGTTCAAAGTTTCATTCGTAGAGCTTCCCTGTGGGATGCGGGCTTGTATACAGCTTTTGGAAAAGTTGCATAGTTTTCGCACAGTAAGCATTTGAAGTTTCATCTTTTCTCTCATAGGAATGAATGGAAAAATGTCCATAAACTTTTGTCAAACTTTAAAACTGCTGTCACACGGTCAGTTTTCGAGCTAGAGACACCAGAACTCAAACGGGCAGACCCGAGGGTCCACGGTCCCAGCACGTGAAACTATGGGCCGATAGCCCACCCGCTTCATGACCTTTGACCCCGTTTTCCATTCACGGCCTACACAGCTCCATAGAGTCCAATGTAAACTGCTGTGGGTGACTGCTCTCTTAACATCCCACTACCGACAGCTTAGCAGTAAACTCCTTCACCATAAGCGTCGCCTAGTGACCCACGCAGGTTTACCGTATCGAGGACCTCGCTTTAAGCGGGAAAGACGCGGATCGGGGGGCGGGGGTTTAGGCGGCGCAACATCTCGCGTTTCCTCCTGGAAATGCAGACCTCTAGTGTTACGTTTGCTGCCCTTCATTCTGAGGATCGTTCATTCTTGTCCGGTTAACTCCGCCCACAGTTTTCGAGATATTGACTCCATTCAAAGTTTCATTCGTAGAGCTGCCCTGTGGGATGCGGGCTTGTATACAGCTTTTGGAAAAGTTACATAGTTTTCGCACAGTAAGCATTTGAAGTTCCATCTTTACTCCCATAGGAATGAATGGAAAAATGTCCATAAACTTTTGTCAAACTTTCAAACTGCTGTCACACGGTCAGTTTTCGAGCTAGAGACACCAGAACTCAAACGGGCAGACCCGAGAGTCCACGGTCCCACCACGTGAAACTATAGGCCGATAGCCCACCCGCTTCATGACCTTTGACCCCGTTTTCCATTCACGGCCTACACAGCTCCATAGAGTTCAATGTAAACTGCTGTGGGACAGTGCTCTCTTAACATCCCACTACCAACAGCTTAGCAGTAAACTCCTTCACCATAAGCGTCGCCTAGTGACCCACGCGGGTTTACCGTGTCGAGGACCTCGCTTTAAGCGGGAAAGACGCGGATCGGGGGACGGGGGTTTAGGCGGCGCAACATCTCGCGTTTCCTCCTGGAAATGCAGACCTCTAGTTATGTTGCGCCTGCTGCTTTAAGCAGCGGCGCAATATATTGTTATCCGTAAGTCATATTATTATTATTTTTATTATTATTTTTATTATTCCGCGTTTCCTTGTCCGCTTAACTAGTCCCGCAGCTTTCGAGCTATCGACTCCGTTCCACCTGGAAATCGTGCGTCCTATAGCGACGATGTGGGCTTGTATACAGCTTTCCGATACCCGCACTCGTTCGTCCGCTACACTCGTTTTTCGCTCTGTTTTTCCCCAGTCATTTCTATGGAATTAATTTTCAAAGTGCTCTAACTCGGTCATTTTTCAAGCTACGGACACGGGATTTCAGACGGTCGGACCCGGGCGTACCGGCTCCCATCACTTCCGTTTTCGGAATTTTTGCACTCATCCTTCCCTTTCTTTTCCTCCTTCAAAATCCCTCCATTCATTTCAATGGGAGGCTCTTAGAGTGGGGGTGATGTCATCCACTGTAGTTTCAGTGGCAAAAAGCCGTTTTTTCACTTTTCAGCCGAACAAATCGCCATAACTTCCTCATAGTTTCACCTAGAAACTTCATTTAAATTTTAAATGGTAGAGAAACTTGTCCTTTCTGAGACCTCTAAATTTGAACATTATTGAAAATACGGTTTTTGAGTTATGAATTTTTGTTCGGCACTAGGGACGGTTTCGGCTCCCATAGGGTTCAATGTATTTTTGGAGCAGCTCAGAGTGCGGTTTCTAAAATTTTCTCCTGTTTTTAACTCGTCATAACATGCTCAATTCTCACTTAATCTGCAAATTTTTTATACCATATCGATCCCCAGACTCTCCTTGTCGCAACGGTATATACGGTTAAGTGATGTGAGGAAAACTTTCCGAGCTATAAGCATTTGTTCGGAGGGTGGGTACGCTCCCATAGGAACCCATTGAAATTATTTTATTTCTTTTTCAATTTTCTGCCGAACATTTCACCATAACTTCCTTATACTTTCACCTACAGACTTCATTTAAATTTTAAATGGTAGAGAAATTTCCCCTTTCTCAAACTTGTAAGTTTCAGACCGTTTGAGAATACCGTTCTTGAGTTATGAATTTTTGTTTGACACTTGGGAGGGTTTTCCTCCCATAGAGCTCAATGTATTTTAAGAGCGGGTCGGCACGCAGATTTTCAAAACTTTGCCTGTTTTTAACTCGTAATTACACCATCAAATCTCGCTCAAAGTGCAAAAATTTTTACACCATCTCGAGCACAAGACTCTCCTTGTCGCTACGGTATGCTTTGTTCATTTTTGGTTGGGAAAAGTTTTCGAGCTACGGGTGATTTTTTGGAGGGTGCTCCCCGGTCGAAATTCATTGAATCATGAGTCTGTCAGTTGTATTCTGTGAGCATGCGTGTGAGAGAGACAGAGGGGGGAGGGGGAGGGGCAGAGGCAGAGACTGAGGGGAAGAGCTGTGAGGGCCACAGAAATACACAGGCAGTCTGTAACACTTTAAAGGTCATTTTTAAGGGGGACGTCTTAATTATCCAGGGTTTCTTAAGGTGGAATTTTTAAAGAATACCTCATTCACAATATACTGGCTGTCTTTTCGACATTTTAAGCTTTATTTAAAGTGGTCATTTTTAAAGGTGGACGTGTCAATACAACTGTGGGTTTCTTAAGGTGGAATTTTTATTAAGGTGGTATTTAAAATGTATTGGCCATCTTTTTTTGCTTTTAAGACTCTTTTGGCCTGTGATGTGGACATTTCAATACAATTCTGGGTTTCTTAAGGTGGAATTGTTTTTAAAGGTGGAATTCAAAATGTATCGTTTTCCATTCACGGCCTACAGAGCTCCATAGAGTCCAATGTAAACTGCTGTGGGAGAGTGCTCTCTTAACATCCCACTACCGACAGCTTAGCAGTAAACTCCTTCACCATAAGCGTCGCCTAGTGACCCACGCGGGTTTACCGTACCGAGGACCTCGCTTTAAGCGGTAAAGACGCGGATCGGGGGACGGGGGTTTAGGCGGCGCAACATCTCGCGTTTCCTCCTGGAAATGCAGACCTCTAGTGTTACGTTTGCTGCCCTTCATTCTGAGGATCTTCATTCCTTGTCCGGTTAACTCCGCCCACAGTTTTCGAGATATCGACTCCGTTCAAAGTTTGTTTCGTAGAGCTTCCCTGTGGGATGCGGGCTTGTATACAGCTTTTGGAGAAGTTACATAGTTTTTGCACAGTAAGCATTTGAAGTTTCGTGTTTTCTCCCATAGGAATGAATGAAGAAATGTCCATAAACTTTTGTCAAACTTTCAAACTGCTGTCACACGGTCAGTTTTCGAGCTAGAGACACCAGAACTCAAACGGGCAGACCCGAGAGTCCACGGTCTCGCCACGTGAAATTATAGGCCGATAGCCCACCCGCTTCATGACCTTTGACCTCGTTTTACATTCACGGCCTACAGAGCTCCATAGAGTCCAATGTAAACTGCTGTGGGAGAGTGCTCCCTTAACATCCCACTACCAACAGCTTAGCAGTAAACTCCTTCACCATAAGCGTCGCCTAGTGACCCACGCGGGTTTACCGTATCGAGGACCTCGCTTTAAGCGGGAAAGACGCGGATCGGGGGGCAGGGATTTAGGCGGCGCAACATCTCGCGTTTCCTCCTGGAAATGCAGACCTCTAGTGTTACGTTTGCTGCCCTTCATTCTGAGGATCGTTCATTCTTGTCCGGTTAACTCCGCCCACAGTTTTCGAGATATCGACTCCGTTCAAAGTTTCATTCGTAGAGCTTCCCTGTGGGATGCGGGCTTGTATACAGCTTTTGGAAAACTTGCATAGTTTTCGCACAGTAAGCATTTGAAGTTTCGTGTTTTCTCCCATAGGAATGAATGGAAAAATGTCCATAAACTTTTGTCAAACTTTCAAACTGCTGTCACACGGTCAGTTTTCGAGCTAGACACACCAGAATTCAAACGGGCAGACCTGAGAGTCCACGGTCCCGCCACGTGAAATTATGGGCCGATAGCCCACCCGCTTCATGACCTTTGACCCCGTTTTCCATTCACGGCCTACAGAGCTCCATAGAGTCCAATGTAAACTGCTGTGGGAGAGTGCTCTCTTAACATCCCACTACCAACAGCTTAGCAGGTAACTCCTTCACCATAAGCGTCGCCTAGTGACCCACGCGGGTTTACCGTATCGAGGACCTCCCTTTAAGCGGGAAAGACGCGGATCGGGGGACGGGGGTTTAGGCGGCGCAACATCTCGCGTTTCCTCCTGGAAATGCAGACCTCTAGTGTTACGTTTGCTGCCCTTCATTCTGAGGATCGTTCGTTCTTGTCCGGTTAACTCCGCCCACAGTTTTCGAGATATCGACTCCGTTCAAAGTTTCATTCGTAGAGCTTCCCTGTGGGATGCGGGCTTGTATACAGCTTTTGGAAAAGTTGCATAGTTTTAGCACAGTAAGCATTTGAAGTTTCATCTTTTGTCCCATAGGAATGAATGGAAATATGTCCATAAACTTTTGTCAAACTTTCAAACTGCTGTCACACGCTCAGTTTTCGAGCTAGAGACACCAGAATTCAAACGGGCAGACCCGAGAGTCCAAGGTCCCACCACGTGAAATTATGGGCCGATACCCCGCCCGCTTCATGACCTTTGACCCCGTTTTCCATTCACGGCCTACAGAGCTCCATAGAGTCCAATGTAAACCGCTGTGGGAGAGTGCTCTCTTAACATCCCACTACCGACAGCTTAGCAGTAAACTCCTTCACCATAAGCGTCGCCTAGTGACCCACGCGGGTTTGCCGTATCGAGGACCTCGCTTTAAGCGGGAAAGACGCGGATCGGGGGGCAGGGGTTTAGGCGGCGCAACATCTCGCGTTTCCTCCTGGAAATGCAGACCTCTAGTGCTACGTTTGCTGCCCTTCATTCTGAGGATCGTTCATTCTTGTCCGGTTAACTCCGCCCACAGTTTTCGAGATATCGACTCCGTTCAAAGTTTGTTTCGTAGAGCTGCCCTGTGGGATGCGGGCTTGTATACAGCTTTTGGAAAAGTTGCATAGTTTTTGCACAGTAAGCCTTTGAAGTTTCATCTTTTCTCCTATAGGAATGAATGGAAAAATGTCCATAAACTTTTGTCAAACTTTCAAACTGCTTTCACACGCTCAGTTTTCGAGCTACAGACACCAGAATTCAAACGGGCAGACCCGAGAGTCCACGGTCCCGCCACGTGAAATTGTGGGCCGATAGCCCACCCGCTTCATGACCTTTGACCCCGTTTTCCATTCACGGCCTACAGAGCGCCATAGAGTCCAATGTAAACTGCTGTGGGAGAGTGCTCTCTTAACATCCCACTACCGACAGCTTAGCAGTAAACTCCTTCACCATAGGCGTCGCCTAGTGACCCACGCGGGTTTACCGTATCGAGGACCTCGCTTTAAGCGAGAAAGACGCGGATCGGGGGGCGGGGGTTTAGGCGGCGCAACATCTCGCGTTTCCTCCTGGAAATGCAGACCTCTAGTGTTACGTTTGCTGCCCTTCATTCTGAGGATCGTTCATTCTTGTCCGGTTAACTCCGCCCACAGTTTTCGAGATATCGACTCCGTTCAAAGTTTGTTTCGTAGAGCTTCCCTGTGGGATGCGGGCTTGTATACAGCTTTTAGAAAAGTTACATAGTTTTCGCACAGGAAGCATTTGAAGTTTCATCTTTTCTCACATAGGAATGAATGGAAAATTGTCCATAAACTTTTGTCAAACATTCAAACTGCTGTCACACGGTCAGTTTTCGAGCTAGAGACACCAGAACTCAAACGGGCAGACCCGAGGGTCCACGGTCCCACCACGTAAAATTATGGGCCGATAACCCACCCGCTTCATGACCTTTGACCCCGTTTTCCTTTCACGGCCTACAGAGCTCCATAGAGTCCAATGTAAACTGCTGTGGGAGAGTGCTCTCTTAACATCCCACTACCGACAGCTTAGCAGTAAACTCCTTCACCATAAGCGTCGCCTAGTGACCCACGCGGGTTTACCGTATCGAGGACCTCGCTTTAAGCGGGAAAGACGCGGATCGGGGGACGGGGGTTTAGGCGGCGCAACATCTCGTGTGTTACGTTTGCTGCCCTTCATTCTGAGGATGGTTCATTCTTGTCCGGTTAACTCCGCCCACAGTTTTCGAGATATCGACTCCGTTCAAAGTTTGTTTCGTACAGCTTCCCTGTGGGATGCGGGCTTGTATACAGCTTTTGGAAAAGTTACATAGTTTTCGCACAGTAAGCATTTGAAGTTTCGTGTTTTCTCCCATAGGAATGAATGGAAAAATGTCCATAAACTTTTGTCAAACTTTCAAACTGCTGTCACACGCTCAGTTTTCGAGCTAGAGACACCAGAACTGAAACCGTCAGACCCGAGAGTCCACGGTCCCACCACGTGAAATTATAGGCCGATACCCCGCCCGCTTCATGACCTTTGACCCCATTTTCCATTCACGGCCTACACAGCTCCATAGAGTCCAATGTAAACTGCTGTGGGAGAGTGCTCTCTTAACATCCCACTACCAACAGCTTAGCAGTAAACTCCTTCACCATAGGCGTCGCCTAGTGACCCACGCGGGTTTACCGTATCGAGGACCTCGCTTTAAGCGGGAAAGACGCGGATCGGGGGGCAGGGATTTAGGCGGCGCAACATCTCGCGTTTCCTCCTGGAAATGCAGACCTCTAGTGTTACGTTTGCTGCCCTTCATTCTGAGGATCTTCATTCCTTGTCCGGTTAACTCCGCCCACAGTTTTCGAGATATCGACTCCGTTCAAAGTTTGTTTCGTAGAGCTTCCCTGTGGGATGCGGGCTTGTATACAGCTTTTGGAAAAATTACATAGTTTTCGCACAGGAACCATTTGAAGTTTCATCTTTACTCCCATAGGAATGAATGGAAAAATGTCCATAAACTTTTGTCAAACTTTCAAACTGCTGTCACACGCTCAGTTTTCGAGCTAGAGACACCAGAACTCAAACGGGCAGACCCGAGGGTCCACGGTCCCACCACGTAAAATTATGGGCCGATAGCCCACCCGCTTCATGACCTTTGACCCCGTTTTCCATTCACGGCCTACTGAGCTCCATAGAGTCCAATGTAAACTGCTGTGGGAGAGTGCTCTCTTAACATCCCACTACCAACAGCTTAGCAGTAAACTCCTTCACCATAAGCGTCGCCTAGTGACCCACGCGGGTTTACCTACCGACGGCCTCGCTTTAAGCGGGAAAGACGCGGATCGGGGGGCAGGGGTTTAGGCGGCGCAACATCTCGCGTTTCCTCCTGGAAATGCAGACCTCTAGTGTTACGTTTGCTGCCCTTCATTCTGAGGATCGTTCGTTCTTGTCCGGTTAACTCCGCCCACAGTTTTCGAGATATCGACTCCGTTCAAAGTTTGTTTCGTAGAGCTGCCCTGTGGGATGCGGGCTTGTATACAGCTTTTGGAAAAGTTGCATAGTTTTTGCACAGTAAGCATTTGAAGTTTCATCTTTTCTCCCATAGGAATGAATGGAAAAATGTCCATAAACTTTTGTCAAACTTTCAAACTGCTGTCACACGCTCAGTTTTCGAGCTAGAGACACCAGAATTCAAAAGGGCAGACCCGAGAGTCCACGGTCCCGCCACGTGAAATTATGGGCCGATAGCCCACCCGCTTCATGACCTTTGACCCCGTTTTCCATTCACGGCCTACAGAGCTCCATAGAGTCCAATGTAAACTGCTGTGGGAGAGAGCTCTCTTAACATCCCACTACCGACAGCTTAGCAGTAAACTCCTTCACCATAAGCGTCGCCTAGTGACCCACGTGGGTTTACCGTACCGAGGACCTCGCTTTAAGCGGGAAAGACGCGGATCGGAGGACGGGGGTTTAGGCGGCGCAACATCTCGCGTTTCCTCCTGGAAATGCAGACCTCTAGTTATGTTGCGCCTGCTGCTTTAAGCAGCGGCGCAATATATTGTTATCCGTAAGTCATATTATTATTATTTTTATTATTATTTTTATTATTCCGCGTTTCCTTGTCCGCTTAACTAGTCCCGCAGCTTTCGAGCTATCGACTCCGTTCCACCTGGAAATCGTGCGTCCTATAGCGACGATGTGGGCTTGTATACAGCTTTCCGATACCCGCACTCGTTCGTCCGCTACACTCGTTTTTCGCTCTGTTTTTCCCCAGTCATTTCTATGGAATTAATTTTCAAAGTGCTCTAACTCGGTCATTTTTCAAGCTACGGACACGGGATTTCAGACGGTCGGACCCGGGCGTACCGGCTCCCATCACTTCCGTTTTCGGAATTTTTGCACTCATCCTTCCCTTTCTTTTCCTCCTTCAAAATCCCTCCATTCATTTCAATGGGAGGCTCTTAGAGTGGGGGTGATGTCATCCACTGTAGTTTCAGTGGCAAAAAGCCGTTTTTTCACTTTTCAGCCGAACAAATCGCCATAACTTCCTCATAGTTTCACCTAGAAACTTCATTTAAATTTTAAATGGTAGAGAAACTTGTCCTTTCTGAGACCTCTAAATTTGAACATTATTGAAAATACGGTTTTTGAGTTATGAATTTTTGTTCGGCACTAGGGACGGTTTCGGCTCCCATAGGGTTCAATGTATTTTTGGAGCAGCTCAGAGTGCGGTTTCTAAAATTTTCTCCTGTTTTTAACTCGTCATAACATGCTCAATTCTCACTTAATCTGCAAATTTTTTATACCATATCGATCCCCAGACTCTCCTTGTCGCAACGGTATATACGGTTAAGTGATGTGAGGAAAACTTTCCGAGCTATAAGCATTTGTTCGGAGGGTGGGTACGCTCCCATAGGAACCCATTGAAATTATTTTTTTTCTTTTTCAATTTTCTGCCGAACATTTCACCATAACTTCCTTATACTTTCACCTACAGACTTCATTTAAATTTTAAATGGTAGAGAAATTTCCCCTTTCTCAAACTTGTAAGTTTCAGACCGTTTGAGAATACCGTTCTTGAGTTATGAATTTTTGTTTGACACTTGGGAGGGTTTTCCTCCCATAGAGCTCAATGTATTTTAAGAGCGGGTCGGCACGCAGATTTTCAAAACTTTGCCTGTTTTTAACTCGTAATTACACCATCAAATCTCGCTCAAAGTGCAAAAATTTTTACACCATCTCGAGCACAAGACTCTCCTTGTCGCTACGGTATGCTTCGTTCAATTTTGGTTGGGAAAAGTTTTCGAGCTACGGGTGATTTTTTGGAGGGTGCTCCCCGGTCGAAATTCATTGAATCATGAGTCTGTCAGTTGTATTCTGTGAGCATGCGTGTGAGAGAGACAGAGGGGGGAGGGGGAGGGGCAGAGGCAGAGACTGAGGGGAAGAGCTGTGAGGGCCAAAGAAATACACAGGCAGTCTGTAACACTTTAAAGGTCATTTTTAAGGGGGACGTCTTAATTATCCAGGGTTTCTTAAGGTGGAATTTTTAAAGAATACCTCATTCACAATATACTGGCTGTCTTTTCGACATTTTAAGCTTTATTTAAAGTGGTCATTTTTAAAGGTGGACGTGTCAATACAACTGTGGGTTTCTTAAGGTGGAATTTTTATTAAGGTGGTATTTAAAATGTATTGGCCATCTTTTTTTGCTTTTGGCCTGTGATGTGGACATTTCAATACAATTCTGGGTTTCTTAAGGTGGAATTGTTTTTAAAGGTGGAATTCAAAATTTATCGTTTTCTATTCACGCCCTACTGAGCTCCATAGAGTCCAATGTAAACTGCTGTGGGAGAGTGCTCTCTTAACATCCCACTACCAACAGCTTAGCAGTAAACTCCTTCACCATAAGCGTCGCCTAGTGACCCACGCGGGTTTACCGTATCGAGGACCTCGCTTTAAGCGGGAAAGACGCGGATCGGGGGACGGGGGTTTAGGCGGCGCAACATCTCGCGTTTCCTCCTGGAAATGCAGACCTCTAGTGTTACGTTTGCTGCCCTTCATTCTGAGGATCGTTCATTCTTGTCCGGTTAACTCCGCCCACAGTTTTCGAGATATCGACTCCGTTCAAAGTTTCATTCGTAGAGCTTCCCTGTGGGATGCGGGCTTGTATACAGCTTTTGGAAAATTTGCATAGTTTTCGCACAGTAAGCATTTGAAGTTTCATCTTTTCTCCCATAGGAATGAATGGAAAAATGTCCATAAACTTTTGTCAAACTTTCAAACTGCTGTCACACGCTCAGTTTTCGAGCTAGAGACACCAGAACTCAAACGGGCAGACCCGAGAGTCCAAGGTCCCACCACGTGAAATTATGGGCCGATAGCCCACCCGCTTCATGACCTTTGACCCCGTTTTCCATTCACGGCCTACACAGCTCCACATAGTCCAATGTAAACTGCTGTGGGACAGTGCTCTCTTAACATCCCACTACCAACAGCTTAGCAGTAAACTCCTTCACCATAAGCGTCGCCTAGTGACCCACGCGGGTTTACCGTGTCGAGGACCTCGCTTTAAGCGGGAAAGACGCGGATCGGGGGGCAGGGGTTTAGGCGGCGCAACATCTCGCGTTTCCTCCTGGAAATGCAGACCTCTAGTGTTACGTTTGCTGCCCTTCATTCTGAGGATCGTTCATTCTTGTCCGGTTAACTCCGCCCACAGTTTTCGAGATATCGACTCCGTTCAAAGTTTGTTTCGTAGAGCTTCCCTGTGGGATGCGGGCTTGTATACAGCTTTTGGAAAAGTTACATAGTTTTCGCACAGTAAGCGTTTGAAGTTTCACCTTTTCTCCCATAGGAATGAATGGAAAAATTTCCATAAACTTTTGTCAAACTTTCAAACTGCTGTCACACGGTCAGTTTTCGAGCTAGAGACACCAGAACTCAAACGGGCAGACCCGAGGGTCCACGGTCCCAGCACGTGAAACTATGGGCCGATAGCCCACCCGCTTCATGACCTTTGACCCCGTTTTCCATTCACGGCCTACAGAGCTCCATAGAGTCCAATGTAAACTGCTGTGGGAGAGAGCTCTCTTAACATCCCACTACCGACAGCTTAGCAGTAAACTCCTTCACCATAAGCGTCGCCTAGTGACCCACGTGGGTTTACCGTACCGAGGACCTCGCTTTAAGCGGGAAAGACGCGGATCGGAGGACGGGGGTTTAGGCGGCGCAACATCTCGCGTTTCCTCCTGGAAATGCAGACCTCTAGTGTTACGTTTGCTGCCCTTCATTCTGAGGATCGTTCATTCTTGTCCGGTTAACTCCGCCCACAGTTTTCGAGATATCGACTCCGTTCAAAGTTTGTTTCGTACAGCTTCCCTGTGGGATGCGGGCTTGTATACGGCTTTTGGAAAAGTTACATAGTTTTTGCACAGTAAGCATTTGAAGTTTCAACTTTTCTCCCATAGGAATGAATGGAAAAATGTCCATAAACTTTTGTCAAACTTTCAAACTGCTGTCACACGGTCAGTTTTCGAGCTAGAGACACCAGAACTCAAACGGGCAGACCCGAGGGTCCACGGTCCCTCCACGTAAAATTATGGGCCGATAGCCCACCCGCTTCATGACCTTTGACCCCGTTTTCCATTCACGGCCTACAGAGCTCCATAGAGTCCAATGTAAACTGCTGTGGGAGAGTGCTCTCTTAACATCCCACTACCGACAGCTTAGCAGTAAACTCCTTCACCATAAGCGTCGCCTAGTGACCCACGCGGGTTTACCGTATCGAGGACCTCGCTTTAAGCGGGAAAGACGCGGATCGGGGGGCAGGGGTTTAGGCGGCGCAACATCTCGCGTTTCCTCCTGGAAATGCAGACCTCTAGTGTTACGTTTGCTGCCCTTCATTCTGAGGATCTTCATTCCTTGTCCGGTTAACTCCGCCCACAGTTTTCGAGATATCGACCCCGTTCAAAGTTTGTTTCGTAGAGCTTCCTTGTGGGATGCGGGCTTGTATACAGCTTTTGGAAAAGTTACATAGTTTTCGCACAGTAAGCATTTGAAGTTTCAACTTTTCTCCCATAGGAATGAATGGAAAAATGTCCATAAACTTTTGTCAAACTTTCAAAGTGCTGTCACACGGTCAGTTTTCGAGCTAGAGACACCAGAACTCAAACGGGCAGACCCGAGGGTCCACGGTCCCACCACGTAAAACTATGGGCCGATAGCCCACCCGCTTCATGACCTTTGACCCCTTTTCCATTCACGGCCTACAGAGCTCCATAGAGTCCAATGTAAACTGCTGTGGGACAGTGCTCTATTAACATCCCACTACCAACAGCTTAGCAGTAAACTCCTTCACCATAAGCGTCGCCTAGTGACCCACGCGGGTTTACCTACCGACGGCCTCGCTTTAAGCGGGAAAGACGCGGATCGGGGGGCAGGGGTTTAGGCGGCGCAACATCTCGCGTTTCCTCCTGGAAATGCAGACCTCTAGTGTTACGTTTGCTGCCCTTCATTCTGAGGATCGTTCGTTCTTGTCCGGTTAACTCCGCCCACAGTTTTCGAGATATCGACTCCGTTCAAAGTTTGTTTCGTAGAGCTGCCCTGTGGGATGCGGGCTTGTATACAGCTTTTGGAAAAGTTGCATAGTTTTTGCACAGTAAGCATTTGAAGTTTCATCTTTTCTCCCATAGGAATGAATGGAAAAATGTCCATAAACTTTTGTCAAACTTTCAAACTGCTGTCACACGCTCAGTTTTCGAGCTAGAGACACCAGAATTCAAACGGGCAGACCCGAGAGTCCACGGTCCCGCCACGTGAAATTATGGGCCGATAGCCCACCCGCTTCATGACCTTTGACCCCGTTTTCCATTCACGGCCTACAGAGCTCCATAGAGTCCAATGTAAACTGCTGTGGGAGAGAGCTCTCTTAACATCCCACTACCGACAGCTTAGCAGTAAACTCCTTCACCATAAGCGTCGCCTAGTGACCCACGTGGGTTTACCGTACCGAGGACCTCGCTTTAAGCGGGAAAGACGCGGATCGGAGGACGGGGGTTTAGGCGGCGCAACATCTCGCGTTTCCTCCTGGAAATGCAGACCTCTAGTGTTACGTTTGCTGCCCTTCATTCTGAGGATCGTTCATTCTTGTCCGGTTAACTCCGCCCACAGTTTTCGAGATATCGACTCCGTTCAAAGTTTGTTTCGTACAGCTTCCCTGTGGGATGCGGGCTTGTATACGGCTTTTGGAAAAGTTACATAGTTTTTGCACAGTAAGCATTTGAAGTTTCAACTTTTCTCCCATAGGAATGAATGGAAAAATGTCCATAAACTTTTGTCAAACTTTCAAACTGCTGTCACACGGTCAGTTTTCGAGCTAGAGACACCAGAACTCAAACGGGCAGACCCGAGGGTCCACGGTCCCTCCACGTAAAATTATGGGCCGATAGCCCACCCGCTTCATGACCTTTGACCCCGTTTTCCATTCACGGCCTACAGAGCTCCATAGAGTCCAATGTAAACTGCTGTGGGAGAGTGCTCTCTTAACATCCCACTACCGACAGCTTAGCAGTAAACTCCTTCACCATAAGCGTCGCCTAGTGACCCACGCGGGTTTACCGTATCGAGGACCTCGCTTTAAGCGGGAAAGACGCGGATCGGGGGGCAGGGGTTTAGGCGGCGCAACATCTCGCGTTTCCTCCTGGAAATGCAGACCTCTAGTGTTACGTTTGCTGCCCTTCATTCTGAGGATCTTCATTCCTTGTCCGGTTAACTCCGCCCACAGTTTTCGAGATATCGACCCCGTTCAAAGTTTGTTTCGTAGAGCTTCCTTGTGGGATGCGGGCTTGTATACAGCTTTTGGAAAAGTTACATAGTTTTCGCACAGTAAGCATTTGAAGTTTCAACTTTTCTCCCATAGGAATGAATGGAAAAATGTCCATAAACTTTTGTCAAACTTTCAAACTGCTGTCACACGGTCAGTTTTCGAGCTAGAGACACCAGAACTCAAACGGGCAGACCCGAGGGTCCACGGTCCCACCACGTAAAACTATGGGCCGATAGCCCACCCGCTTCATGACCTTTGACCCCTTTTCCATTCACGGCCTACAGAGCTCCATAGAGTCCAATGTAAACTGCTGTGGGACAGTGCTCTATTAACATCCCACTACCAACAGCTTAGCAGTAAACTCCTTCACCATAAGCGTCGCCTAGTGACCCACACGGGTTTACCGTATCGAGGACCTCGCTTTAAGCGGGAAAGACGCGGATCGGGGGGCAGGGGTTTAGGCGGCGCAACATCTCGCGTTTCCTCCTGGAAATGCAGACCTCTAGTTATGTTGCGCCTGCTGCTTTAAGCAGCGGCGCAATATATTGTTATCCGTAAGTCATATTATTATTATTTTTATTATTATTTTTATTATTCCGCGTTTCCTTGTCCGCTTAACTAGTCCCGCAGCTTTCGAGCTATCGACTCCGTTCCACCTGGAAATCGTGCGTCCTATAGCGACGATGTGGGCTTGTATACAGCTTTCCGATACCCGCACTCGTTCGTCCGCTACACTCGTTTTTCGCTCTGTTTTTCCCCAGTCATTTCTATGGAATTAATTTTCAAAGTGCTCTAACTCGGTCATTTTTCAAGCTACGGACACGGGATTTCAGACGGTCGGACCCGGGCGTACCGGCTCCCATCACTTCCGTTTTCGGAATTTTTGCACTCATCCTTCCCTTTCTTTTCCTCCTTCAAAATCCCTCCATTCATTTCAATGGGAGGCTCTTAGAGTGGGGGTGATGTCATCCACTGTAGTTTCAGTGGCAAAAAGCCGTTTTTTCACTTTTCAGCCGAACAAATCGCCATAACTTCCTTATAGTTTCACCTAGAAACTTCATTTAAATTTTAAATGGTAGAGAAACTTGTCCTTTCTAAGACCTCTAAATTTGAACATTATTGAAAATACGGTTTTTGAGTTATGAATTTTTGTTCGGCACTAGGGACGGTTTCGGCTCCCATAGGGTTCAATGTATTTTTGGAGCAGCTCAGAGTGCGGTTTCTAAAATTTTCTCCTGTTTTTAACTCGTCATAACATGCTCAATTCTCACTTAATCTGAATTTTTTTATACCATATCGATCCCCAGACTCTCCTTGTCGCAACGGTATATACGGTTAAGTGATGTGGGGAAAACTTTCCGAGCTATAAGCATTTGTTCGGAGGGTGGGTACGCTCCCATAGGAACCCATTGAAATTATTTTTTTTCTTTTTCAATTTTCTGCCGAACATTTCACCATAACTTCCTTATACTTTCACCTACAGACTTCATTTAAATTTTAAATGGTAGAGAAATTTCCCCTTTCTCAAACTTGTAAGTTTCAGACCGTTTGAGAATACCGTTCTTGAGTTATGAATTTTTGTTCCACACTTGGGAGGGTTTTCCTCCCATAGAGCTCAATGTATTTTAAGAGCGGGTCGGCACGCAGATTTTCAAAACTTTGCCTGTTTTTAACTCGTAATTACACCATCAAATCTCGCTCAAAGTGCAAAAATTTTTACACCATCTCGAGCACAAGACTCTCCTTGTCGCTACGGTATGCTTCGTTCAATTTTGGTTGGGAAAAGTTTTCGAGCTACGGGTGATTTTTTGGAGGGTGCTCCCCGGTCGAAATTCATTGAATCATGAGTCTGTCAGTTGTGTTCTGTGAGCGTGCGTGTGAGAGACAGAGAGGGGGGAGGGGGAGGGGCAGAGGCAGACGCTGACGGGGAGAGCTGTGAGGGCCACAGAAATACACAGGCAGTCTGTAACACTTTAAAGGTCATTTTTAAGGGGGGCGTCTTAATTATCCAGGGTTTCTTAAGGTGGAATTTTTAAAAAAGACCTCATTCACAATATACTGGTGTTACGTTTGCTGCCCTTCATTCTGAGGATCGTTCATTCTTGTCCGGTTAACTCCGCCCACAGTTTTCGAGATATCGACTCCGTTCAAAGTTTGTTTCGTAGAGCTTCCCTGTGGGATGCGGGCTTGTATACAGCTTTTGGAAAAGTTACATAGTTTTCGCACAGTAAGCATTTGAAATTTCATCTTAACTCCCATAGGAATGAATGGAAAAATGTCCATAAACTTTTGTCAAACTTTCAAACTGCTGTCACACGCTCAGTTTTCGAGCTAGAGACACCAGAACTCAAACGGGCAGACCCGAGAGTCCACGGTCCCACCACGTGAAATTATAGGCCGATACCCCGCCCGCTTCATGACCTTTGACCCCGTTTTCCATTCACGGCCTACAGAGCTCCATAGAGTCCAATGTAAACTGCTGTGGGAGAGTGCTCTCTTAACATCCCACTACCAACAGCTTAGCAGTAAACTCCTTCACCATAAGCGTCGCCTAGTGACCCACGCGGGTTTACCGTATCGAGGACCTCGCTTTAAGCGGGAAAGACGCGGATCGGGGGACGGGGGTTTCGGCGGCGCAACATCTCGCGTTTCCTCCTGGAAATGCAGACCTCTAGTGTTACGTTTGCTGCCCTTCATTCTGAGGATCGTTCATTCTTGTCCGGTTAACTCCGCCCACAGTTTTCGAGATATCGACTCCGTTCAAAATTTGTTTCGTAGAGCTTCCCTGTGGGATGTGGGCTTGTATACAGCTTTTGGAAAAGTTACATAGTTTTAGCACAGTAAGCATTTGAAGTTTCTTCTTTACTCCCATAGGAATGAATGGAAAAATGTCCATAAACTTTTGTCAAACTTTAAAACTGCTGTCACACGGTCAGTTTTCGAGCTACAGACACCAGAACTCAAACGGGCAGACCCGAGGGTCCACGGTCCTACCACGTGCAATTATGGGCCGATAGCCCACCCGCTTCATGACCTTTGACCCCGTTTTCCTTTCACGGCCTACACAGCTCCATAGAGTCCAATGTAAACTGCTGTGGGAGAGTGCTCTCTTAACATCCCACTACCGACAGCTTAGCAGTAAACTCCTTCACCATAAGCGTCGCCTAGTGACCCACGCGGGTTTACCGTATCGAGGACCTCGCTTTAAGCGGGAAAGACGCGGATCGGGGGGCAGGGGTTTAGGCGGCGCAACATCTCGCGTTTCCTCCTGGAAATGCAGACCTCTAGTGTTACGTTTGCTGCCCTTCATTCTGAGGATCGTTCATTCTTGTCCGGTTAACTCCGCCCACAGTTTTCGAGATATCGACTCCGTTCAAAGTTTGTTTCGTAGAGCTGCCCTGTGGGATGCGGGCTTGTATACAGCTTTTGGAAAAGTTGCATAGTTTTTGCACAGTAAGCCTTTGAAGTTTCATCTTTTCTCCTTTAGGAATGAATGGAAAAATGTCCATAAACTTTTGTCAAACTTTCAAACTGCTTTCACACGCTCAGTTTTCGAGCTACAGACACCAGAATTCAAACGGGCAGACCCGAGAGTCCACGGTCCCGCCACGTGAAATTGTGGGCCGATAGCCCACCCGCTTCATGACCTTTGACCCCGTTTTCCATTCACGGCCTACAGAGCGCCATAGAGTCCAATGTAAACTGCTGTGGGAGAGTGCTCTCTTAACATCCCACTACCAACAGCTTAGCAGTAAACTCCTTCACCATAAGCGTCGCCTAGTGACCCACGCGGGTTTACCGTGTCGAGGACCTCGCTTTAAGCGGGAAAGACGCGGATCGGGGGGCAGGGGTTTAGGCGGCGCAACATCTCGCATTTCCTCCTGGAAATGCAGACCTCTAGTGTTACGTTTGCTGCCCTTCATTCTGAGGATCGTTCATTCTTGTCCGGTTAACTCCGCCCACAGTTTTCGAGATATCGACTTCGTTCAAAGTTTGTTTCGTAGAGCTTCCCAGTGGGATGCGGGCTTGTATACAGCTTTTGGAAAAGTTACATAGTTTTCGCACAGGAAGCATTTGAAGTTTTATCTTTACTCCCATAGGAATGAATGGAAAAATGTCCATAAACTTTTGTCAAACTTTAAAACTGCTGTCACACGGTCAGTTTTCGAGATAGAGACACCAGAACTCAAACGGGCAGACCCGAGGGTCCACGGTCCCAGCACGTGAAACTATAGGCCGATAGCCCACCCGCTTCATGACCTTTGACCCCGTTTTCCTTTCACGGCCTACAGAGCTCCATAGAGTCCAATGTAAACTGCTGTGGGAGAGTGCTCTCTTAACATCCCACTACCAACAGCTTAGCAGTAAACTCCTTCACCATAAGCGTCGCCTAGTGACCCACGAGGGTTTACCTACCGACGGCCTCGCTTTAAGCGGGAAAGACGCGGATCGGGGGGCGGGGGTTTAGGCGGCGCAACATCTCGCGTTTCCTCCTGGAAATGCAGACCTCTAGTGTTACGTTTGCTGCCCTTCATTCTGAGGATCGTTCATTCTTGTCCGGTTAACTCCGCCCACAGTTTTCGAGATATCGACTCCGTTCAAAGTTTCATTCGTACAGCTTCCCTGTGGGATGCGGGCTTGTATACAGCTTTTGGAAAAGTTACATAGTTTTCGCACAGTAAGCATTTGAAGTTTCATCTTTACTCCCATAGGAATGAATGGAAAAATGTCCATAAACTTTTGTCAAACTTTAAAACTGCTGTCACTCGCTCAGTTTTCGAGCTAGAGACACCAGAACTCAAACGGGCAGACCCGAGAGTCCAAGGTCCCACCACGTGAAATTATGGGCCGATAGCCCACCCGCTTCATGACCTTTGACCCCGTTTTCCATTCACGGCCTACAGAGCTCCACAGAGTCCAATGTAAACTGCTGTGAGAGAGTGCTCTCTTAACATCCCACTACCGACAGCTTAGCAGTAAACTCCTTCACCATAAGCGTCGCCTAGTGACCCACGCGGGTTTACCGTATCGAGGACCTCGCTTTAAGCGGGAAAGACGCGGATCGGGGGGCAGGGGTTTAGGCGGCGCAACATCTCGCGTTTCCTCCTGGAAATGCAGACCTCTAGTGTTACGTTTGCTGCACTTCATTCTGAGGATCGTTCGTTCTTGTCCGGTTAACTCCGCCCACAGTTTTCGAGATATCGACTCCGTTCAAAGTTTCATTCGTAGAGCTTCCCTGTGGGATGCGGGCTTGTATACAGCTTTTGGAAAAGTTGCATAGTTTTAGCACAGTAAGCATTTGAAGTTTCATCTTTTGTCCCATAGGAATGAATGGAAATATGTCCATAAACTTTTGTCAAACTTTCAAACTGCTGTCACACGCTCAGTTTTCGAGCTAGAGACACCAGAATTCAAACGGGCAGACCCGAGAGTCCAAGGTCCCACCACGTGAAATTATGGGCCGATACCCCGCCCGCTTCATGACCTTTGACCCCGTTTTCCATTCACGGCCTACAGAGCTCCATAGAGTCCAATGTAAACTGCTGTGGGAGAGTGCTCTCTTAACATCCCACTACCGACAGCTTAGCAGTAAACTCCTTCACCATAAGCGTCGCCTAGTGACCCACGCGGGTTTACCGTATCGAGGACCTCGCTTTAAGCGGGAAAGACGCGGATCGGGGGGCAGGGGTTTAGGCGGCGCAACATCTCGCGTTTCCTCCTGGAAATGCAGACCTCTAGTGCTACGTTTGCTGCCCTTCATTCTGAGGATCGTTCATTCTTGTCCGGTTAACTCCGCCCACAGTTTTCGAGATATCGACTCCGTTCAAAGTTTGTTTCGTAGAGCTGCCCTGTGGGATGCGGGCTTGTATACAGCTTTTGGAAAAGTTGCATAGTTTTTGCACAGTAAGCCTTTGAAGTTTCATCTTTTCTCCTATAGGAATGAATGGAAAAATGTCCATAAACTTTTGTCAAACTTTCAAACTGCTTTCACACGCTCAGTTTTCGAGCTACAGACACCAGAATTCAAACGGGCAGACCCGAGAGTCCACGGTCCCGCCACGTGAAATTGTGGGCCGATAGCCCACCCGCTTCATGACCTTTGACCCCGTTTTCCATTCACGGCCTACAGAGCGCCATAGAGTCCAATGTAAACTGCTGTGGGAGAGTGCTCTCTTAACATCCCACTACCGACAGCTTAGCAGTAAACTCCTTCACCATAGGCGTCGCCTAGTGACCCACGCGGGTTTACCGTATCGAGGACCTCGCTTTAAGCGGGAAAGACGCGGATCGGGGGTTTAGGCGGCGCAACATCTCGCGTTTCCTCCTGGAAATGCAGACCTCTAGTGTTACGTTTGCTGCCCTTCATTCTGAGGATCGTTCATTCTTGTCCGGTTAACTCCGCCCACAGTTTTCGAGATATCGACTCCGTTCAAAGTTTGTTTCGTAGAGCTTCCCTGTGGGATGCGGGCTTGTATACAGCTTTTAGAAAAGTTACATAGTTTTTGCACAGGAAGCATTTGAAGTTTCATCTTTTCTCACATAGGAATGAATGGAAAATTGTCCATAAACTTTTGTCAAACATTCAAACTGCTGTCACACGGTCAGTTTTCGAGCTAGAGACACCAGAACTCAAACGGGCAGACCCGAGGGTCCACGGTCCCACCACGTAAAATTATGGGCCGATAACCCACCCGCTTCATGACCTTTGACCCCGTTTTCCTTTCACGGCCTACAGAGCTCCATAGAGTCCAATGTAAACTGCTGTGGGAGAGTGCTCTCTTAACATCCCACTACCGACAGCTTAGCAGTAAACTCCTTCACCATAAGCGTCGCCTAGTGACCCACGCGGGTTTACCGTATCGAGGACCTCGCTTTAAGCGGGAAAGACGCGGATCGGGGGACGGGGGTTTAGGCGGCGCAACATCTCGTGTGTTACGTTTGCTGCCCTTCATTCTGAGGATGGTTCATTCTTGTCCGGTTAACTCCGCCCACAGTTTTCGAGATATCGACTCCGTTCAAAGTTTGTTTCGTAGAGCTTCCCTGTGGGATGCGGGCTTGTATACAGCTTTTGGAAAAGTTACATAGTTTTCGCACAGTAAGCATTTTAAGTTTCGTGTTTTCTCCCATAGGAATGAATGGAAAAATGTCCATAAACTTTTGTCAAACTTTCAAACTGCTGTCACACGCTCAGTTTTCGAGCTAGAGACACCAGAACTGAAACCGTCAGACCCGAGAGTCCACGGTCCCACCACGTGAAATTATAGGCCGATACCCCGCCCGCTTCATGACCTTTGACCCCATTTTCCATTCACGGCCTACACAGCTCCATAGAGTCCAATGTAAACTGCTGTGGGAGAGAGCTCTCTTAACATCCCACTACCGACAGCTTAGCAGTAAACTCCTTCACCATAAGCGTCGCCTAGTGACCCACGTGGGTTTACCGTACCGAGGACCTCGCTTTAAGCGGGAAAGACGCGGATCGGAGGACGGGGGTTTAGGCGGCGCAACATCTCGCGTTTCCTCCTGGAAATGCAGACCTCTAGTGTTACGTTTGCTGCCCTTCATTCTGAGGATCGTTCATTCTTGTCCGGTTAACTCCGCCCACAGTTTTCGAGATATCGACTCCGTTCAAAGTTTGTTTCGTACAGCTTCCCTGTGGGATGCGGGCTTGTATACGGCTTTTGGAAAAGTTACATAGTTTTTGCACAGTAAGCATTTGAAGTTTCAACTTTTCTCCCATAGGAATGAATGGAAAAATGTCCATAAACTTTTGTCAAACTTTCAAACTGCTGTCACACGGTCAGTTTTCGAGCTAGAGACACCAGAACTCAAATGGGCAGACCCGAGGGTCCACGGTCCCTCCACGTAAAATTATGGGCCGATAGCCCACCCGCTTCATGACCTTTGACCCCGTTTTCCATTCACGGCCTACAGAGCTCCATAGAGTCCAATGTAAACTGCTGTGGGAGAGTGCTCTCTTAACATCCCACTACCGACAGCTTAGCAGTAAACTCCTTCACCATAGGCGTCGCCTAGTGACCCACGCGGGTTTACCGTATCGAGGACCTCGCTTTAAGCGAGAAAGACGCGGATCGGGGGGCGGGGGTTTAGGCGGCGCAACATCTCGCGTTTCCTCCTGGAAATGCAGACCTCTAGTGTTACGTTTGCTGCCCTTCATTCTGAGGATCGTTCATTCTTGTCCGGTTAACTCCGCCCACAGTTTTCGAGATATCGACTCCGTTCAAAGTTTCATTCGTAGAGCTTCCCTGTGGGATGCGGGCTTGTATACAGCTTTTGGAAAAGTTACATAGTTTTAGCACAGTAAGCATTTGAAGTTTCAACTTTTCTCCCATAGGAATGAATGGAAAAGTGTCCATAAACTTTTGTCAAACTTTTAAACTGCTGTCACACGGTCAGTTTTCGAGCTAGAGACACCAGAACTCAAACGGGCAGACCCGAGGGTCCACGGTCCCACCAAGTGAAACTATAGGTCAATAGCCCACCCGCTTCATGACCTTTGACCCCGTTTTCCATTCACGGCCTACACAGCTCCATAGAGTCCAATGTAAACTGCTGTGGGAGAGTGCTCTCTTAACATCCCACTACCAACAGCTTAGCAGTAAACTCCTTCACCATAAGCGTCGCCTAGTGACCCACGCAGGTTTACCGTATCGAGGACCTCGCTTTAAGCGGGAAAGACGCGGATCGGGGGGCAGGGATTTAGGCGGCGCAACATCTCGCGTTTCCTCCTGGAAATGCAGACCTCTAGTTATGTTGCGCAAGCTGCTTCAGCAGCGCGCAATATATTGTTATCCATAAGTCATATTATTATTATTTTTATTTTTATTATTCCACGTTTCCTTGTCCGCTTAACTAGTCCCGCAGCTTTTGAGCTATCGACTCCGTTCCACCTGGAAATCGTGCGTCCTATAGCGACGATGTGGGCTTGTATACAGCTTTCCGATACCCGCACTCGTTCGTCCGCTACACTCGTTTTTCGCTCTGTTTTTCCCCAGTCATTTCTATGGAATTAATTTTCAAAGTGCTCTAACTCGGTCATTTTTCAAGCTACGGACACGGGATTTCAGACGGTCGGACCCGGGCGTACCGGCTCCCATCACTTCCGTTTTCGGAATTTTTGCACTCATCCTTCCCTTTCTATCACTCCTTCAAAATCCCTCCATTCATTTCAATGGGAGGCTCTTAGAGTGGGTGACATCATACACTGTAGATTCCTTCTCAGAAAACGGGTTTTTCACTTTTCAGCCGAACAAATTGCCATAACTTCCTCATACTTTCACCTAGAAACTTCATTTAAATTTTAAATGGTAGAGAAACTTGTCCTTTCTAAGACCTCTAAATTTGAACATTATTGAAAATACGGTTTTTGAGTTATGAATTTTTGTTCGGCACTAGGGAGGGTTTCGGCTCCCATAGGGTTCAATGTATTTTTGGAGCAGCTCAGAGTGCGGTTTCTAAAATTTTCTCCTGTTTTTAACTCGTCATAACATGCTCAATTCTCACTTAATCTGCAAATTTTTTATACCATATCGATCCCCAGACTCTCCTTGTCGCAACGGTATATACGGTTAAGTGATGTGAGGAAAACTTTCCGAGCTATAAGCATTTGTTCGGAGGGTGGGTACGCTCCCATAGGAACCCATTGAAATTATTTTTTTTCTTTTTCAATTTTCTGCCGAACATTTCACCATAACTTCCTTATACTTTCACCTACAGACTTCATTTAAACTTTAAATGGTAGAGAAATTTCCCCTTTCTCACACTTGTAAGTTTCAGACCGTTTGAGAATACCGTTCTTGAGTTATGAATTTTTGTTCCACACTTGGGAGGGTTTTCCTCCCATAGAGCTCAATGTATTTTAAGAGCGGGTCGTCACGCAGATTTTCAAAACTTTGCCTGTTTTTAACTCGTAATTACACCATCAAATCTCGCTCAAAGTGCAAAAATTTTTACACCATCTCGAGCACCAGACTCTCCTTGTCGCTACGGTATGCTTCGTTCATTTTTGGACCTGGAAAAGTTTTTGAGATATTTGAGGTTTTTTGGAAGGTGCGCCACCGGTCGAAATTCATTGAATCATGAGTCTGTCAGTTGTATTCTGTGAGCGTGCGTGTGAGAGAGACAGAGGGGGGAGGGGGAGGGGCAGAGGCAGAGACTGAGGGGAAGAGCTGTGAGGGCCACAGAAATACACAGGCAGTCTGTAACACTTTAAAGGTCATTTTTAAGGGGGACATCTTAATTATCCAGGGTTTCTTAAGGTGGAATTTTTTAAGAATACCTCATTCACAATATACTGCCTGTCTTTTCGACATTTTAAGCTTTATTTAAAGTGGTCATTTTTAAAGGTGGACGTGTCAATACAACTGTGGGTTTCTTAAGGTGGAATTTTTATTAAGGTGGTATTTAAAATGTATTGGCCATCTTTTTTTGCTTTTAAGACTCTTTTGGCCTGTGATGTGGACATTTCAATACAATTCTGGGTTTCTTAAGGTGGAATTGTTTTTAAAGGTGGAATTCAAAATGTATCGTTTTCCATTCACGGCCTACACAGCTCCATAGAGTCCAATGTAAACTGCTGTGGGAGAGTGCTCTCTTAACATCCCACTACCGACAGCTTAGCAGTAAACTCCTTCACCATAAGCGTCGCCTAGTGACCCACGCGGGTTTACCGTATCGAGGACCTTGCTTTAAGCGGGAAAGACGCGGATCGGGGGACGGGGGTTTAGGCGGCGCAACATCTCG
Organism: Hoplias malabaricus; assembly: GCF_029633855.1. Classification (NCBI taxonomy): domain Eukaryota; kingdom Metazoa; phylum Chordata; class Actinopteri; order Characiformes; family Erythrinidae; genus Hoplias; species Hoplias malabaricus. Next base: position 47,414,902 of record NC_089803.1, on the reverse strand, counting down.
CGTTTCCTCCTGGAAATGCAGACCTCTAGTGTTACGTTTGCTGCCCTTCATTCTGAGGATCGTTCATTCTTGTCCGGTTAACTCCGCCCACAGTTTTCGAGATATCGACTCCGTTCAAAGTTTCATTCGTAGAGCTTCCCTGTGGGATGCGGGCTTGTATACAGCTTTTGGAAAAGTTACATAGTTTTCGCACAGGAAGCATTTGAAGTTTCATCTTTACTCCCATAGGAATGAATGGAAAAATGTCCATAAACTTTTGTCAAACTTTAAAACTGCTGTCACACGGTCAGTTTTCGAGCTAGAGACACCAGAACTCAAACGGGCAGACCCGAGGGTCCACGGTCCCACCACGTAAAATTATGGGCCGATAGCCCACCCGCTTCATGACCTTTGACCCCGTTTTCCATTCACGGCCTACAGAGCTCCATAGAGTCCAATGTAAACTGCTGTGGGAGAGTGCTCTCTTAACATCCCACTACCGACGGCTTAGCAGTAAACTCCTTCACCATAAGCGTCGCCTAGTGACCCACGCGGGTTTACCGTACCGAGGACCTCGCTTTAAGCGGGAAAGACGCGGATCGGGGGGCAGGGGTTTCGGCGGCGCAACATCTCGCGTTTCCTCCTGGAAATGCAGACCTCTAGTGTTACGTTTGCTGCCCTTCATTCTGAGGATCGTTCATTCTTGTCCGGTTAACTCCGCCCACAGTTTTCGAGATATCGACTCCGTTCAAAGTTTCATTCGTAGAGCTTCCCTGTGGGATGTGGGCTTGTATACAGCTTTTGGAAAAGTTACATAGTTTTTGCACAGTAAGCATTTGAAGTTTCATCTTTACTCTCATAGGAATGAATGGAAAAATGTCCATAAACTTTTGTCAAACTTTCAAACTGCTGTCACACGCTCAGTTTTCGAGCTACAGACACCAGAATTCAAACGGGCAGACCCGAGAGTCCACGGTCCCGCCACGTGAAATTATAGGCCGATACCCCGCCCGCTTCATGACCTTTGACCCCGTTTTCCATTCACAGCCTACAGAGCTCCATAGAGTCCAATGTAAACTGCTGTGGGAGAGTGCTCTCTTAACATCCCACTACCAACAGCTTAGCAGTAAACTCCTTCACCATAAGCGTCGCCTAGTGACCCACGCGGGTTTACCGTATCGAGGACCTCGCTTTAAGCGGGAAAGACGCGGATCGGGGGACGGGGGTTTCGGCGGCGCAACATCTCGCGTTTCCTCCTGGAAATGCAGACCTCTAGTTATGTTGCGCAAGCTGCTTCAGCAGCGCGCAATATATTGTTATCCGTAAGTCATATTATTATGTTGCGCCTGCTGCTTTAAGCAGCGGCGCAATATATTGTTATCCGTAAGTCATATTATTATTATTTTTATTATTATTTTTATTATTCCGCGTTTCCTTGTCCGCTTAACTAGTCCCGCAGCTTTCGAGCTATCGACTCCGTTCCACCTGGAAATTGTGCGTCCTATAGCGACGATGTGGGCTTGTATACAGCTTTCCGATACCCGCACTCGTTCGTCCGCTACACTCGTTTTTCGCTCTGTTTTTCCCCAGTCATTTCTATGGAATTAATTTTCAAAGTGCTCTAACTCGGTCATTTTTCAAGCTACGGACACGGGATTTCAGACGGTCGGACCCGGGCGTACCGGCTCCCATCACTTCCGTTTTCGGAATTTTTGCACTCATCCTTCCCTTTCTTTTCCTCCTTCAAAATCCCTCCATTCATTTCAATGGGAGGCTCTTAGAGTGGGGGTGATGTCATCCACTGTAGTTTCAGTGGCAAAAAGCCGTTTTTTCACTTTTCAGCCGAACAAATCGCCATAACTTCCTCATAGTTTCACCTAGAAACTTCATTTAAATTTTAAATGGTAGAGAAACTTGTCCTTTCTGAGACCTCTAAATTTGAACATTATTGAAAATACGGTTTTTGAGTTATGAATTTTTGTTCGGCACTAGGGACGGTTTCGGCTCCCATAGGGTTCAATGTATTTTTGGAGCAGCTCAGAGTGCGGTTTCTAAAATTTTCTCCTGTTTTTAACTCGTCATAACATGCTCAATTCTCACTTAATCTGCAAATGTTTTATACCATATCGATCCCCAGACTCTCCTTGTCGCAACGGTATATACGGTTAAGTGATGTGAGGAAAACTTTCCGAGCTATAAGCATTTGTTCGGAGGGTGGGTACGCTCCCATAGGAACCCATTGAAATTATTTTTTTTCTTTTTCAATTTTCTGCCGAACATTTCACCATAACTTCCTTATACTTTCACCTACAGACTTCATTTAAATTTTAAATGGTAGAGAAATTTCCCCTTTCTCAAACTTGTAAGTTTCAGACCGTTTGAGAATACCGTTCTTGAGTTATGAATTATTGTTTGACACTTGGGAGGGTTTTCCTCCCATAGAGCTCAATGTATTTTAAGAGCGGGTCGGCACGCAGATTTTCAAAACTTTGCCTGTTTTTAACTCGTAATTACACCATCAAATCTCGCTCAAAGTGCAAAAATTTTTACACCATCTCGAGCACAAGACTCTCCTTGACGCTACGGTATGCTTCGTTCAATTTTGGTTGGGAAAAGTTTTCGAGCTACGGGTGATTTTTTGGAGGGTGCTCCCCGGTCGAAATTCATTGAATCATGAGTCTGTCAGTTGTATTCTGTGAGCATGCGTGTGAGAGAGACAGAGGGGGGAGGGGGAGGGGCAGAGGCAGAGACTGAGGGGAAGAGCTGTGAGGGCCACAGAAATACACAGGCAGTCTGTAACACTTTAAAGGTCATTTTTAAGGGGGACGTCTTAATTATCCAGGGTTTCTTAAGGTGGAATTTTTAAAGAATACCTCATTCACAATATACTGGCTGTCTTTTCGACATTTTAAGCTTTATTTAAAGTGGTCATTTTTAAAGGTGGACGTGTCAATACAACTGTGGGTTTCTTAAGGTGGAATTTTTATTAAGGTGGTATTTAAAATGTATTGGCCATCTTTTTTTGCTTTTGGCCTGTGATGTGGACATTTCAATACAATTCTGGGTTTCTTAAGGTGGAATTGTTTTTAAAGGTGGAATTCAAAATTTATCGTTTTCTATTCACGCCCTACTGAGCTCCATAGAGTCCAATGTAAACTGCTGTGGGAGAGTGCTCTCTTAACATCCCACTACCGACAGCTTAGCAGTAAACTCCTTCACCATAAGCGTCGCCTAGTGACCCACGCGGGTTTACCGTATCGAGGACCTCGCTTTAAGCGGGAAAGACGCGGATCGGGGGGCGGGGGTTTAGGCGGCGCAACATCTCGCGTTTCCTCCTGGAAATGCAGACCTCTAGTGTTACGTTTGCTGCCCTTCATTCTGAGGATCGTTCATTCTTGTCCGGTTAACTCCGCCCACAGTTTTCGAGATATCGACTCCGTTCAAAGTTTGTTTCGTACAGCTTCCCTGTGGGATGCGGGCTTGTATACAGCTTTTGGAAAAGTTACATAGTTTTAGCACAGTAAGCATTTGAAGTTTCAACTTTTCTCCCATAGGAATGAATGGAAAAATGTCCATAAACTTTTGTCAAACTTTCAAAGTGCTGTCACACGGTCAGTTTTCGAGCTAGAGACACCAGAACTCAAACGGGCAGACCCGAGGGTCCACGGTCCCTCCACGTAAAATTATGGGCCGATAGCCCACCCGCTTCATGACCTTTGACCCCGTTTCATTTGATATCATTTGAAGATACGGTTCTGGAGTTATGAAGATTTGTTTGGCAGTAGGACGTTTCGGCTCCCATAGAGTTCAATGTATTTTCAGAAAGCCAAATTTTCTCAAATTTGCCCTTTTTTAACTCATCTTTACACCATCAATTCTCGCTCAAACTGAAAAATTTTTTACACCATCTCGAGCGGCAGACTCTCCTTGTCGCTACGGTATGCTTCG